>NC_053028.1:445822613-446040678 GCF_003073215.2 Triticum urartu
TAAGTGTTTGTAGAGATTTCACCATGAACCACATGCGGATGTATATAGATGCATTTGAAGTGTAGATTCATTCATTTTGTTCCGCATGTAGTGGAATCTCTACAAAGACTTATCTACTAGTAATAGCTAGCCCCCACTACTAGGAATTCTCTATCCTATCCTTGAGCCACATCATCAAAATTGATGTAGTCGTTAGAAAGTAAATAAGTCCATAATAGCCGTCTGATTTAGACGTTGAGAGGCTCCACACTAAGCCACATGCAAGCATGCACAAATACCATGGCACATGCATGTGAGTGGGTTTTAAATCACCTCAACATGTCTGCATGCAAGCATGCACCGGTAGCATGCATGTAAGTGAGCTTTTAAGTCCCATTAACATGTCAAAAAGAAAAATATAATCCCATTATGCAGTAGGAGTTGGCTGATCTTTTTTCCTTACGTGGGATGATCTAAATGATGATGGGAGTTTATTTAGTTTGCCTACCACATTTGTCATGTGGTTATAGAGTTTTTTTAGTTCTATGAAATCGATAATTTTGTGTAGAGAGATATACCGCTGTTCCGTGGCAACACTCGGGGACTCATCTAGTAATATTTAGGAATGGATGGAGTACTATGTAAAGAGTTAGGTGTCGCACGGTGATAGTGTGAGGTGGGCCATGTAATCACTGAGCCTGCGTGTTTTCACTACTCTTGCATGCCTCCGCTGTAAGAATGGAGAAAATTGTAATCTAGTAGTAGTACCTCCTTTCACCGAAAGCGTGGGACATCTAGCAGTCCTACCACCTCAGTAATAAAGACCAATGAGCCGTCAAATCACATAGACCTAGCAGTAAGTTGGACGGACGAAGCAACCATCACTCTTGCGCCAGTGAGAGGTCACGTCCGCTCTGCCCGGTCATGAATGCGGCACCGATTCTTTGGAGCGGCGCTGACCGTTTCGGGCGGGAAGCGCGCGCGGGCGATGGAGGGGCTTTGGGTGGGCCAGGCTGGTCAGGAGCGGGCGTGGCAGCTGTCCTCATGTCCCTACCGGGCACGCCCGGAAACGAGAGGATGCACCGACTCTCGCGGCTAAAATCGTACACTACACAACATCTCTCTGTAGGAGTAGGTCGATTTGTCGCTCTCTCTAACACACACACACTGTTAAACACACACACACACACACATGCACCTTGGTCCCGTTGCACCTTCTACCGTGACTTATTACACCTAGACAGAGGGAGTAGTAAGTATACGAGATACAGTGGCACACTGACTTAAGCCGAATACAAGTGCCCAAAATTTGTGTGCATGTTATAATAAGGATTCACTTAAAATAGTACGTGAGCGAACAGAGGGATCAATTGGACAGTGCTCCCGAGCAGTAGCGAGATGTGTGAGGTAAGAAACACCGCTGGCGCTTTTAATTTTTCTTATTAATTTGTTTGTTTCAGCCTATGACTGGTGGGACCCAACGTACTACATGGAGAGAGGTAAGGTGACTAAGGCTGCATTATTTCTGCACCACTGTGGATAGTCTTACCACCAAAGCCACATGACACGATTATGATTGAAATCCCAATGACTCCCACACAAAAAAAACACAGCATGCTTGTCACACGAATGCAAGAATGTATAAAAGGTTATTTCCCTCTCGTTGAACATAACGGGAGGGTTGTGTAGCTGGTTAGCCTGTTCGCTCATCAAACTTGAGGTCTCGGGTTCGATAACTACACTTGAGCATAATTTGTGCCAGGAGGATTCTTTGACTGGTCAAAATGTTTTCTAGGGTTTGCATGCTTCACACACTCTCTCTATCTCCAGTATATATATACACGCTGGAGCCTCAGCGCTTGTAGTTGCTCTCTTCACACTCTCTCGCCCTCTCCCGCTGGAGCCTCAGCGCTTGTAGTTTCTCTCTTCACACTCTCTCGCCCTCTCCAGATCTAAACAAGACTTCATTGGCCTCTCTCTCCCCTCACTACTGCTCAAAGAGCTGGCAGGATCCATCTACCGGGAAGGGAAGGAGGCTTAACGCTGTCACCGTCGGCGAGGGACTACCGGCGCAGCTGTTCACTTTCCACCCAGCGGCGGCGCGGGAGGGCCTCCGACCCCTTCTTCTTCGCCGCCGTCCCGTCGCCCACCGAACCATGCCCCAAGAACCTTAAGGTATAATTTCCACATGCATTGCTCTAGCTGCATGTATACCATGAATCTAGGACGTGGTTCAAAGAGGAAAGGAGTGGGGGAAAGTAGTGGGAAAAGTTGTATATAACATGAATCTAGGACGTGGTTCAAAGAGGAAATGAAGGGGGAAAGTTGTATAGCATGAATCTAGGACGTGGTTCAAAGAGGAAAGGAATGGGGGAAAGTAGTGGGGAAAGTTGTATCGCATAAATCTAGGACGTGGTTCAAAGAGGAAAGGAAGGGGCGAAAGTACTAGTTCAAAAAGGAAAGGAAGGGACAAGGCTGTAGAGTTTGAGCAGGACTAGATTTGCTGCGCTCACATAGGGAAAGGTGTCTAAAGATAACAAAACTGGGACCAACACAAATATGCTCCTTGGTTGTTTATTCTTTGTTGTAACAGACTGTGCATGACCACAGTACATCGGTAGATGCACATGGTACTGGTGCGTCCACTGTCCTGTGCAACTCATTGGTTGTTGTTAATCTAAGGCCCTGTTTGGTTATAAACTCCCTAGTCCCTACCTGCTTGGTTCCAGGGACTAAACATGGACTAGAGGTAATTATATGACATGCTAAAAGACCATGTTACCCCTAGTAATGAACTAATAGAGACAAGGTGCGATGCGTGGAAGGGGCAACTGTTGGAAAAAGTCCCAAAAAGACTCCCTCGGGGTCTTCTTTCTTTAGTCTGAAATGCCCACTTTTAGTCCCTAAAAGTCCCTCCTGTTTGGTTTAGATGGGACTGACACGGAGTTTTTTTAGTCCCTACACCAAAATGTCCCTGTAAACAAACACCCTTAATAATGCCGCTGGAAAATTGATGCAATGCCAAAGTTAAAAGCAAATTACATGTTTAACGAATTTTATTGTTAATATAATCTCTATGTTAATATTAATCAATGCCACCGTTTGAGAAATGCTACTGTCTTGCTTTCTTTCCCATTTAGATAAGGTAGATGCTTCTTTTTGTTGGCTTCTATGTCATCTACCGTTATTGACCACTAATTGTTTCCTTTGCACCTCTGTGTAAAAAGGGTTATCTACTTCACCTCGTTGCCATTGTGACCTTTTGTTGCACTGCACAAAACACTTTTGTTTTAAGAGTGTTTTGTGCAGTTCAACCAAAATGTCACACCGACAACATTGCTTGATTGCTTGATCTTAGTGGAACTGCACAAGAGGAGATCTTACTTCCTATCCGTTAAGGTGAATTTGGTTCAGATCTTCTTCTTGTGAGTTGTTTGAATTCCACATCATGAGAGGTCGGTACTAGCCTTCTTTCACATGATTCTGCAGTGTGCTTTCATATGTTGTGCTACTTGTATGATAATGTTGCTTGATTTTAGTGAACTGCACAAATGGAGACAAGACTTCCAATCTGTATGTGCACCATAATATCCCATTGAGGTAGGATAAGGATATTTCACAACTGCTTGCCTGTATTTTGCCACTTTCATCAAAAAATTAAGTTTAGTACTATACTTGTGCTCCCTAATTGACATGCCAAATCTTACATTGAAGGCGAAGCTTGTCTGTTATTGAACCAAGTGATGAAGGGGAAGAACAAGCGGAAGAAAAACAAAAATCAACTCCCGGTGCTGTAATAAAGCACTGGAACTATGATGACACAAGTAATGATATAGTTTTGCATCTTAATTTATTGCTATGGCTGGAACGAGCAATTGTTTTGCCACTGATTTGATGCCACTCTTAATGTAATATGTAATTATCTCAACTTGTGCAAACAGGGATCTTCTTTGAAGATACCATATATTTTAGTGGAACTGCACATGAAGATGTTGGAAACGTTGAACTAATCGAGGAGTATATAGTAAGCATCGCCACCACCGTAGATAGCAACAGATGGTTCTGGAGAAGTGCTTCATCTGTATGCTCTACACAATAAGCCTCCTGACAAAGGTTGGTACTTGCCACTGATTTCATCCATATGATTGAGCTTTATCATCTCTATTGGTGTTGTGCTACTGTTTAGATACTGTCATGAAAAAGTGGTATTGTCCTTGAGAAGTGCTTCATC
The DNA here is from genome assembly GCF_003073215.2 of Triticum urartu. Classification (NCBI taxonomy): domain Eukaryota; kingdom Viridiplantae; phylum Streptophyta; class Magnoliopsida; order Poales; family Poaceae; genus Triticum; species Triticum urartu. The sequence goes on from NC_053028.1 coordinate 445,826,824, forward strand.
TGTGCTGTTTTAAATATTTCCTTTCCTTTTTTTGAGCAAACAGGGATGCTAGCATTTAGTAGTCCTCTTGTCTTTGCACAACAGGATCATCTTCCTCTGAAGAAGAATATGGAGTACGTGAAGTGACTAGTTCTGATTATGCCAGGATGAAGAAGCCCTGTCTATCTTCTCATTAGAAGGAGAAGTTGAAGGATGGTTACATTACTCCCCACAAGACCAAACTAACTTCAGCTCAGAAGGACTGACAAATCTCCATTTTTTGCTGTGATGCGCGAGTACAATGTTGTTCTAGGATTCTTTCTGGTGAGTTCCATTTTTATAAAAGTGTGCTCTACATGGACCATGTATGTGCCTGTTGAAACTGTCAAGTCATAGTACAGTTTGCTTTATACTAATCACTTTTTTGTATTTGTGCAAACAGGGGTGCTCAGCTTGATTTCAATGGGAACTGCACAAAATGTTCATGAATACATCGAATCATTCATTTCCACCACAAGAAAGGAGGTGCCGATAAGTTCAAGGCGTTGCAACATATAAGGGCGAAATCATACAAGCTACACGCGAACTTGGTTGATTTTGGTGGAACTGCACAAAAAGAACAACTGGTTTATTTAGCATGAGGTGTCATGTCAATGTCCGAACTGATGGCAAACCCTGCCCATTCCACAGTCGTAGGCATTTGATATTTTGGAATGGGACAACCTTGTCAAATTTTGCTCATTGATTTTAGCAAGACATGTGTTTGATATTTTCGAATGGGACGCCCTTTGCGGTCAGCAACATCGATCAATTTTTTCTTTATTCTTTAGTTGTGAAGTAAATATTGCCTCTGACATGTGAGTCGCTGAGATGCATAATCATCGATTGTTTTGAATGTTCTCTATGAATTGCCAGGCCTGTGTGTTTGATTGCAATGTAAAGAAATGCTAAAAAGCTGCTCAAACTCTTTGTACTCCTTCTGTTCCTGTTTACTTTGCACATTGTGAAAGTGCATACATTTTTGTATAAGATTGGTCAAAGTAGAGATACTTTGACTGCAGACAAAACTTGTATGCAGACTAGAAAGGACCGGAGGGAGTACATGTGAAACTGCTGCAAACGAGGTGATCACCCTGGGAATAATGCTATTATGTATTGTTTTGCATGTTCATCCAATGCCAGTGATATAGGAATTCGAACTAATCGAAATAAATTCATTCATACACGGTCGGATTTCATATAAACATGCCGGATTTCATTACATTTCATACATTCTTCAACTAAAAAGGGGTGTGCTGGAGGTATATTTAATTAACCGAAGCTACCCACCTGTGTCCCGCTGAGCCGAACAGAAGCTTCAGTGACTTAACTGCAGGTGCAGTTGCATAACTGACGTGTGGCCTGTTGGGCCCATGTGTCAGTCAGCCAACTGCACCAGCAGTTAAGTAGAAGCAGCATTCTTCTCCAGCACAGCTCTCCGACTCCACGTCGCCGCCAAGAAGCTAACCGGCCGTCAATGGTCAACCTTCCTAGCTTGGCTTCAACCGGAGGGTAGCAGCGGTGGCCTTACTTGGACCCGAGCAGCGGCAACCTACCGTGTTCTACTCTTCCTCATTTTTGTGTGGCGCAGCCTCGTTGGCAGCGGGGCGGGGCCTCGGCGGAGCCGGCGATGTCCTCTGTCTCGTTGCCAGCAGGGTGGGGCCTTGGCTGAGCCGGTGATGTCCTCTGCTTCGTTGTTGGCGGGGCGGGGCCTCGGCGGAGCCGACGGTGTCCTCTGCCTCGTTGTTGGTGCCGCGGGGCCTTGGCGGAGCAGGGCCTCGTCGACGCCAGCGGAGCGGGGACTCGTCGGAGTCGGCATTGTCCTCTGCCTTGTCCTCGGTCTCGCCAAACAGCATCTCACCCGCTTCATCGCCCTCTTTGCTAGCCTCTTTGTAGGTAGCCGCAGCCTCCGCCACCTGCATGTGGTACCGCTAGCGCTCGAGGCAGCCCTTGCGGGCGGAGCGGTACGAGTCGAGCAGCGCCGCCTGCTCCGCCCGCTCCACGGTGATCTGCTCCTCCGCCTGCAGGTGCTCCTAAGGAGATGGTGGTTGTAGGTGGCGTCGGCCTGCGCCTCCCGGAACTGCTCCTCACGCATCTGTCTCACCCTGTCCATATATTGGGCACGGGCCTCGCCGATGGTCATGGTGCAATGCACCGGCGAGGATGGCGCAGAGGAGGGGGTTGGCGCCAGATCGTCGACTACCATGTTCTCCATTGGGACGTCGCCGTCCTCTGGTTGCCTGCCGGCTAGACGGTCGGTAGCAATGGCTGCCATCTCCTTGTGGTCCGTCGTTCGCCCGTCCTGAAGAGCGCTGGAGCGCGAGGAAGCCATGGTGGGCAGTAGTGGTGTGGACAGGAGAAAGGGCACAGATGCGGATGACTGCGGCTATGGCCGGCGCAACAGTTTATATAACAATGGTGGGCGGGCGGAGGGACGGACGTGTGGCGCCGGAGTAGCCGCCTCGGCAACTGCGTATCATTAATGTGGGCGGCAGATGGATGGACGGACGACACTTGTGTCGTTTGAAGGCGGAGCAATCGCCTGCACCGGGAAGTGGGGCGGGCGGCGCTGACTGTTTCGGCCAGAAAGCGCGCGCGGGCGAGGAGATGACTTTACTTGGAGAGGATGACAATGGGGACCCACCAGGTCCATACCCTCACGTACGCAAGTGCCTCCTTATTATATATATAACTATAATTTATTTTGCTTCCTCCTGGTTTCCTGACATCACGGTCCCACACCATTGTCAACCTATGTAGTACTCCCTCCTTTCTAGTTTATGGGCTTATCTCAAAATTTTAATTTTTCCATTTTATAAGGCTCAATTTGGTTGTTCCCCATCACATGTTCAGACTTCAAGATGCATTAAATCATTGCATGCAAGTATTAAGAGAAAACTGACCAATGCATGCACTTTATGCATGCATGCATTGCAATTAATGCATTCATAAACATAATTTTTGAGGAAAACAAGAGCATTAATTGAGTGCTTTTGCAAACTACAAAAAATATTCCACCACTCATCATCTAACTTGGTTGGTGAGATTTTTGAATTGAGCCTTATAAACAGGAAAGGAGGGAGTAGTCAATAAACGAGAGAATTGCACAAGAAGCGGCCGACAACTGGGACCAAGCAGCTCGAGCAGTATTTGTGTTTTTGAGGTGTGAGCACTTCAGAGGTTTTTGATGTTTAGCCTAGATATTAATTTTTCTCCTCTGAACAACAATGAAAACATCGCTGCAGGTATTAACAGGGCGGGCTGTGGCCCGTCTAGCCCAGGCCAGATATCTAGCCCAGATATTAAATTTTTTCCAGCTAAAAATGGCTAGCCCAGCTATACTTTTTTAGGGATACCCAGGCAAGGTCAAGTTGGTATTCTCCGCCCCGCTGGGCTGCAAATCTTTCCTAGGAGGGATGCATTAGGCTTAACAAGAAAATAGGCTTTAATAAATAATAAATGGGATTTAATTATAAAAACTGGGCAGTAACTATAAAAAATGCACCAAACACGTGATTACTTTATAAAAAAATATTTTTGGATATTGAAAATTTTAATTTCATTAACTATTGCGAGTGTAATGTTTCGTTGGATTTTTACATAATACAAATTTATATTGAAATTGTATTTAATCTGACTAGAAATTTTGGGATAAAAATATTTCGGATCCCATCAAAATGTGGGAAATTTTATTGAATTCTGTTTTGAACGGTTGGTTGAAATGGGTTGTACTTTTAACAAACTACAAATGGGCTGTAGTAAATTCCATTAGAATTCAAAAATGGGCTACACATTCTTACAAATCTCAAATGGGCTATAAGTTCTCTGGCACACACTTTTGGCCTTACTAAGTTGACGCGTCCCCTAAAAAAACAGAGTTGATGCGTATGCAAGGCTTTGTCAACTTATACTCAACACACGGTTCTAGCAGCAGTGGCCGTTGGATGTCCATCTAACGGATGCCGTGCTTCTTCAATCTCGGATATTCTAGCTTCACCCACCCAAAAAATGATTCCTCCCCCTGACATCTGGGGTGCATCATTTCGGAAGCTGACCTGTGGGCCTACTAAGTTGATGTACCAAGGGCTTTGTCAACTTAGTCAATATAAACGATTCTAGCTGCAGTGACCGTACGATGTCCATCCAACGGCTGTCGTGCTTCTTCAACCTCTGGTCTTCTTGCTCCAGCCGCCCAAAGCAGCACCGGTCGTGCCGCCTGCTCCTGCCTCCCGTGGCCGGCTGTGCTGCCGCGAAGGCCTCACCGCCCCCTACTACTCCCACCGCTGTCCAGGCCATCCCTCCACTCACCCACACCCCCTGTTATTCTGCGGCGATGGCAGCACAGCAAAACCAGTGAACCCTCGTACTCCTCTCTGCGTGTGCATCCACTGCCGCGTCTTCCCCGGCTCTGCGTCGTCCCCTTCCTAGGCCTCGCCGTCGTCCACCGCCCTGGTGCTCTCTGCGCGGCGTGGTCAACGTGGTCAAGGAACAACTTCCATCGAACGTGGACTATACGTGGAGAGGCTGAAAGCTGGGTCCACGGCAGCTGCAAGGAAGTGCCTCCTTATTACGCGCAAAATAATTATTCCTCCACCTGACAGCGGGGACCCATCGGACGGGCCACCGTATTTCGCGAAAAAAATGATTCGCCCCCTGACTGCTAGGACCCACGAGCTACATCTTCGCACGCAAGGAAGTGCGTCCGAAAAAAACGATTCGCCCCCCTGACTGCTGGGACCCACCAGCTACATCTTCGCACACAAGGAAGTGCGTTCAAAAAAAAAATGATTCGCCCCCCGACTGCTGGGACCCACCAGCTACACCTTCGCACGCAAGGAAGTGTGTCCGGGAAAAAAACGATTCGCCCCCCTGACTGCTGGGGCCCAGCAGCTACACCTTCGCACGCAAGGAAGTGCGTCCGGGCAAAAAAACAAAACGATTTGCCCCCCTGACTGTTGGGACCCACCAGCTACATCTTCGCAGGCAAGGAAGTGCCAGACAGTCGGGACCCACCTGGTCGAAGCGTACATAGCGTTGTCATTCTGGTCGCAAACGTCTACGTACATACTGGTCAATGTAGAGGCGCGCACGTGTCGTAGTAGAGGCGCGCATGTGTCGTAGTAGAGGCGCGCATGTGTCGTAGTAGAGGCGCGCATGTAGCATGTACACGTACGTACAACGGCCAGGATGCAAGAAAGAAAATACGGCCACGTATGTGTACATACGGGCAGGGTCTCGAATGCCTACTCGCGCATACGTACGGCCAGGGCTCGTGTACATGGCTGGGTCAGAACGGAGAAACAACGTCGTCGTCATGTTCATGGGGAGGCAACGGAATGCGTCGTGTTCATGGGGAGGCAACGGAATGCTCGTGTTCATCGGGAGGCAACAGAATGTTTCGTGTTCATCGGGAGGCAACAGAATGCGTTGTGTTCATCGAGAGGTAACGGAACGCGTGGGAGCCAACCGGCTGGGTCGGAACGGAATGCGTGGTCATGTTCATCGGGAGGGCTTAGACGGAACAAGTGATGGAAAAGAGGCTTGGCGTACCGCAGAATGGAGGAAACAGACCTCCTACGGTCGAAACGGGGGTCCTGTTGACCGGGAGGGGTGTGGCGTACCGCTAAACAGAGGAAACAGACCTCCTACGGTCGAAACGGGGGTCCTTTTGATCGGGAGGGGTGAGGCGTACCACAAAACGGACGAAACGGACCTCCTACGGTCGAAACGGGGGTCCTGTTGATCGGGAGGGGTGTGGCGTACCGCAAAACGGACCTCCTACGGTCGAAACGGCGGTCCTGTTCATCGGGAGGGGTGTGGCGTACCGCAAAACTGGACTCCACGGGATACTGTTCATCTCCACCGTCGACCTCCTCCAGCCTCCACAGGCTACTGTCGACCTCCTCCAGCCTCCACGGGCTCCTGTTCATCCAGCCTCCACCGCGCGTGTAACGCCCTCGATGCGGCTATATCTCCCACGTGTCGAAGCACGACTTAGAGGCATAACTGCATTGAAAGCAATGTCGCAAGTGAGGTAATCTTTGCAAACAACCCATGTAATACAATAGGGGAAAAGATACATAGTTGGCTTACAATCGCCACTTCACACAATTACATGAATAAAACATTACATCATCCAAATACACTCAAGGTCCGACTACGGAACCAAAATAAAAGAAGAACCCCAAATGCGACATAGGTCCCCGATCGACCCCAACTGGGCTCCACTACTGATCAACTAGAACGAGACAACACAAAGGGCAAGATCTTCAATGAGCTCTTCCTGAGCTGGGTTGCATCATCTGCGCGGACTCATCGGCACCTGCAAGCTGGTTTTGGAAGTATCTGTGAGCCACAGGGACTCAGCAATCTCGCACCCTCGCGATCAAGACTATTTAAGCTTATGGGTAAGGTAAAGGTATGAGGTGGAGCTGCAGCAAGCGACTAGCATACATGGTGGCTAACATACGCAAATGAGAGCAAGAAGAGAAGGCAAAGCACGGTCGATAAAAGTATGATCAAGAAGTGATCCTAAAAACAACCTACATCAAGCATAACTCCAACACCGTGTTCACTTCCCGGACTCCGCCGGAAAGAGACCATCACGGTTACACACGTAGTTGAATCATTTTAATTAAGTTAAGGTTCAAGTTATCTACAACCGGACATTAACAAATTCCCATCTTCCCATAACCGCGGGCACGGCTTTCGAAAGTTCAAATCCCTGCAGGGGTGTCCCAACTTAGCCCATCACAAGCTCTCACAGTCAACGAAGGAATAGACCTCCTCCCAAGACATTCCGATCAGACTCGGTATCCCGGTACAACAAGACATTTCGACAGGGTAAAACTAAACCAGCAACACCGCCCGAATATGCCGACAAATCCCGATAGGAGCTGCACATATCTCTTTCTCAGGGCACACTCAGATTGTCCTAGGTACGGGTAGGCCAGCCCAGAGTTGCCCCTGGTGGTCACCGGCAGCTGACAGGTTGGACCAACACTCAGAGGAGCACTGGCCCAGGGGGGTAAAATAATGATGACCCTTGAGTCCGCGAAACCCAAGGGAAAAAAAGGCTAGGTGGCGAATGGTAAAACCAATGTTGGGCATTGCTGGAAGAGCTTTACTTAAGGCGAACTGTCAAGGGGTTCCCATTATAGCCCAACCGCGAAGGAACGCAAAATCCGGGAACATAACACTGATATGACGGAAACTAGGGCGGCAAGAGTGGAACAAAACACCAGGCATAAGGCCGAGCCTTCCACCCTTTACCAAGTGTATAGATGCATTAATTAAATAAGATACATTGTGATATCCCAACAAGTAAACATGTTCCAACAAGGTACAACATCTCCATGTTCCAACAAGGAACAAACTTCAATCTTCTCCTGCAACTAACAACGCTATAAGAGGGGCTAAGCAAAGCGGTAACATAGCCAATCAACGGTTTGCTGGGACAAGGTGGGTTAGAGGCTTGGTTCAACAATATAGGAGGCATGAAAAGCAAGTGGTAGGTATCGCAGCATAGGCATAGCAAAAGAGCGAGCATCTAGCAAAGCAAAGATAGTAGTGATTTCGAGGGTATGATCATCTTGCCTGAAATCCCGCAAGGAAGAAGAACGAGTCCATGAAGAAGACAAACGGACGTAGACGAATGGATCCTCACAACTCCGGAACGGAACCGAAGCTCACGAGAAAGGCAACCCGGAAAGAAGCAAACAACATAGTAAAACAACCACCACATAAACATGGCATGATGCACAATCAAGCATGATGCATGTCCGGTTTAAAGAGGCATGGCATGTCAAAGTGCACAAACAATCCTACAAATTAAGTGGAGCTCATTATGCAACGGAGTTGCATATTGAAGAAAAACACCACATAACTTATTTAGTTCACTCCCGGTTAGGTACTCAACAATATTAAATGTTGGTTAACATGGCAAGAGGTGAAGCATAACAAAACTATACCATCTAAAAATTTAAATGAGGCCGGATATAACCAACAACAAATCCGGTAAATCCCCATATGCATTTATCAAATTAAAGCAAACAACAAATTAAACCATATTAATGTTGTTAACATGATGCGGATGACATGTGCAAGTTTATGCAAGTTTTATGAAAAGGTAAGCATTTGTCATCGTGGCGGAAACGAAAGGGGTGCCACGGCAACGAATCCGAAAATGATGCCACGGCAACAAATCGGTTTCGGTAGCTCACGGAGATACCAGTGCAAAAGGTGGTGTGGCAGGAGCAGAATAACTAGAGATGGTGGGGTGATCCCGGATTCCGGGTGTCCCACGAGTTGATGGCATGGAAGCGAGAGACACTTTGGACACGGTGCAAACATGAGCATTTCATACAACACGCAACATTCGTTCACGGGCGTCGTCTCGGGGTTATACCTTCGAAGCATGTGTTGTCAGAACGGACCAAGTTTGATGCGGTGTAGGGGAAGTAGACATTCTCGGGACGTTCGTAGTGGAAGTAGGGGTACATGGCGACGGTAGAGGTACACGTTTTTCTGTAGATGTTCGGGTCATCGTGGAGGTACTTGGGGTCTTCGGACTTGTCGGTCTCGTCCTTTTGACGGTAGTCAAACTTGAAGTTTTAGGTTCATAGGTCTTCGGCGACGGTAGTTGTTCACTGCGCTTGTGACCCGCGGTTCTACGACAACGATAGTCGTACACGTCCGTAGATGTTCGGGATCGTCACCGTTCGTAGTCAAAGTAGTTGAACTTGACGGTCGTCGACGTCGTGGTACTTGGCGAATCCGCATGGTCGTACACGTTCCAACATCAAACTTGGAGGGGCTCCGACGGTGTTGTACTTGGCGAATCCTTGACGGTCCTGGCGGTCTCCGGTGAAGGTGTTGCGTTCGTTTGACAGAGTGAAAACAGCGACAGCAACAGGAACGGGGCTCATCTGGTTCCCGGCCAGATCTGGGCCGATGGAACTCCATGGGGCGGCAACAAGGAAGAGCTAGGCGTTGGGGAGGTTTCGTAGCGACGGCAGCGGCCTCCCAAGGGGCGGCGACGTCCATGGCCTCTGATGCATGCGGTTCAGTCGCCGGCGGCGAGGTCACTGGGGCGGCAGGGTTGTGAGGAGGTGAAACAGAGGACGTGGAGGCCAGAGGTGGTCCTCGTCGATGATGGAGGGACGCAGGCGCGAGCGGGAGGTTGGGCGTGCGGCGCATGGTGGTGGAGCGCTCCAGCGAGAATGATGCAGGGGAGGCCTAGCAGGCGGTGGTGCCCGGCGTCCCCGACGATGCGGCAGGGCGGCGAGCTCGGCCCTCGCGTCCATTGAGGCGAGGAAGGAAGGCCATGGCAGGAGGCGCGGCGCGGGGTAGAGCAGAGGGAGGCGACGACAGTGGGCTGCTGCGATCGAGAAGAGAGATCGAGGGAAAGATGGGATCGGCCAGAGGAGAGTCGAAGGGAGGATGAGGATGGGATCCGGGCTCCTCGACCTGTGTGGCGGCGTGAGGGAGCGAGGGAAGGGAGAGGGATCGAGGGAAGGGCAGGAGAGACGAGGGAGATCGAAGGGAGGAAGAGGATCGGGCGTGGGGACTGCGGTCGAGCGCGGTGGCCTATCTCTCCTGGCGGCGCGAGGGAGGGAAACGAGGGAGAGGACACAGGGTCGAGCGGGGAAGGCTGGGATTAGGCCTGGGGATGGATGGCCTTGGGCCTTAGTAGGGAAAATTCTGGGCCTTGGAGGCCCGCCCAAAAGAGAGGAGGAGTCAGCTGGGATTGCTGGATTGGGCTCTCCCTCTCCTCTCTTTATTCTTTAAACGAAAAGAAAATAGCGAGAGAGAGAGAGGAAAAAGAAGGGGGGTTAGGGAAAGAGTTTGAGCAGGAGTACAATTTTCCTAGACTCATAAAAATAAACATGATCACAGAAAAATAGAATTGGCAAGATGTAGGAATTAAATTCAAATACATTTGAATATACTCCAAATGGTTTTGAATTGGGACTAGGTTCGGTGTGGCCAAAATGTTCGGGTTTTTGGTGGAGCTCCGGACTATGATGAAAGAATATATGGCAATGTTGGAGACCAAGAATTGAGATAACCAAGGCATTGGGATTTATTTGCAAGTGTGTCAACGGTTAATTCCAAAAGAATGGAATATTTAATAATAGCTCCATAATTATTAGGAGGATATGTTATATAGAGAAATCACCAGGTGAACTCCCTCGGTTTAAATGGACTGAAAATCCATACGATTTATTTATTTGAATTGAGATGCAAAGATTAAAGACATGATGACATAATACAAATGCACATGATGCAAAGATGAATGCAACAGACGAAACAAATCACACCACGAAACCCAGAAACATGGAAGGCATCTGAAGCTCCGGTTTTGGGGCGTTACAGCGCGCTACTCCACCGGATACTGTTCAACCACCCCTCCACCGTCTACTGTTCATCCAGTCCTCCACACTACGGGATCCTGTTCAACCACCCCTCCACCGTCTACTGTTCATCCAGCCCTCCACACCACGGGGTCCTGTTCAACCACCCCTCCACGGGCACCCCTCCATCGTCTACTGTTCATCCAGCCCTCCACACCATGGGGTCCTGTTCATCCAGAGGCAACGCCACCGCTCACTGTTCATCCACCCCCCTGCAACGCTCACTGTTCATCCAATCGATCGGCTTCAGTTAGTAGCAGTAGCGAAGGAATCGCTCGATCGGGTTCAGTTAACAGCCATCGATCGATCGCTCGGGTTCAGTAACGCGTAGCCTACAGTGCAATCGCTCGGGTTTAGTTATAGCCCAATGCCTCGCTCGGGTTCAGTTAGAGCCAACGCCTTGCACACATGCGCGTACGTGTATGAGAGAAAGGCGCATCGCTTGGCCCCCGACCTCCCACCATAACCGGGAACTCCCTGAAATTTTCCCCGCCCTCGCTTCTACCATGGTTTTTTCCGTCATGGACGGCCCAACGAATGTCATGCAGCTACGTCTCCGACCCGCCCAGGACGAAAAGCCCATTTTTTGTCATGATTTTTTGTCATAGAAGTAGGAGCCCACCACATCTATGATGATACTAGGTTTTGTCACAATTATCGTCATAGAAGTGTCATATGTATGACAGAAAAAAATTGTTCGGCCCAAAATGTCACGGATGTGTCTTTTTTTGTAGTGGAGATGTAGCAATATATAAGATTCGGGTTCATTAATTATTAAAGATAAATTTATTTCAACACTCCGCTAATGGTACAAATAATTAAAGCATTGTACATCACTGATACACGCTTGTTTCAACGAGTAAGATAGAGCGGAGCGAATGCTAACATGGTGATATCCCTTGATGTTAGTGTCTCTGTAAAAAATGAAAAAACACGCACAGACCTCCTCAAATCTACAAGCTTGCAGCGAACTAGATGAAAAAAATCAACTGTTGTCCTCCTAAATTATTCCCCTATAGAACTCTTAAAATGGGTAAGATATTATCACAAAAACTAAAATTAAAAGGGTAACATACAACAAGAATCCAACTAACAAAACACAGTGCGCAACGCGTAAGTAGTAAGTAGAGGGGACATTTTTTACTTTATTTCAGAGCAAGTGGGCGAATCATTGATCTATTTGTGTGGACTGTAGAGTGAGGAAGACGAAGCAAGGAAGATGGAAGGAACCAGACAAGAGGGGGAGCGGAAGAGAAAGTGACTCGGGAGAGAAGACGCACATAACAATGTATTTATGGAGTAATTATGGAGAGGGAAGTAATTTTGTGTACTCGCTCGCCAAAACTGAAACTACTGACAATAGTAAATGGCTCCTTGCCATCCCAGCACAAAAAAGGGGGGGAGGGGGGTGGTGGGTCTGGTGAGTAGGTGGAATATTTGGTCGAGCCGGACCATGTCGAAGTCCCTCGCTTTCATTTCCCCTCTCGCACTCTCACTATATCTCTTACCCCCCCTCTCTCTCCCTCTCCCTCTCTCTCCTCTCGAATTCGACGCCGCCTACGGCACCGCATCTGCTCACATCCTCTGGGCCATGTCGACACCAAAGTTTGGAGAAGAGGGGAGGAAGGAAGGTTTGAACTTCCTTGAGATGGATTTTGATTTCTATGTAGGTGATTTCCTGCTACACGCGGAGCATTGAACTGGGGTTTGTTTTCCCAAGAAAAGATCTGAGCTCTAAACATTCATGTGTCCTCGTAGGAGAACCCTGATACCATTGAAGATCATGATTTCTGTGTCAAAGAGCTTGACCGTCCTCTCTACTGCGTTCTCCACGATACCAAGCCTCTCAGGTGTGTGGCCTTTGAAAGAAGTGACACAAGGAGGAGGTTCTACGGCTGTGCTGTGAAAGTTAGTCACTTTCAAAATCTGAGCTACATTCTTGTTGAATCAAACTGTTTGGATATAGGACATGTAGTCTTCCAAAGAAGACTGATTTCTTCTTGTGTTTTCCGGTTGATTGTAGGAAACATTGTGTAGACCTTTTGCATTACATAAAAGGTAAAGGTCACTACTTATTATACATCACTGAACACAAAAGAAGTGATCTAGACACTCTAATGTTTGTTTACAAATGGGACTTCTGTTTAATGGTCAGTATATTCTTAAAAAACTCTCTAAATAAGTTGACTGCAGAGGTAGGTCCAGATTAATTCAAACCGGCTTAAAAGAAACTAAGTACAATTATGAAATAACTCCGCGGACAGGGTGAGCGAAGTACCATAATTAGTGATGTGGGTACCTAACCATTGACGTGCCACATTACACAAATACGGTACATAGTTGAATGAGGTTATAAACCAAGTATATGTCAACTTTATTATATCCCAGAGCATGTGTAGCAGTGTATTAACAGTCTCTGTTCATTTTGTTCCTTTTTGTTCACAAAGAGGCGTGAACTGTGGAGTCGTCGAATGGGTTGACCACCCATGGCCTATCATTACGCAGAGGTGCGTAATCAAGCTCTGGGGGATGTTGCATGAGAGCAATGATGATAGGCAAGCAAAGAATGAAGAGATAAGCAGGCTTAAAATGGATATTGAACAAGTGAACCTTAAGCTCGAGAATCTTGTTGCAGCTGTGGAAAGAACTAATGTTACTACCATGAAGATTGACAGGCATAAGAAGCAGATGGGTATCATCGATAAAGATGTCAAGCGCATTCAGAGGTCTCTCACAAGTGCCATTCAGAATCTTAAGGACGAGAGGGGTGAGATTAAACTGGACCGGGATTTTTTGAAGGATGAGGTGCATAAGCTGAAGGAGAATAGAAAGAAGATGCAAAACGTCATTTGTGATCTTTTGGGGCAAGGGTTTGCAAACACTGATGACCTCCTGATGATCAAGGCAATCCTCAAAGAATGATCATTAACAGTTGCCTTCTTTTGAAATGTTGCAAGGGATACTCGTCTAGTATAAGTTTATGCTTGGGCATGGTTACTTGGCTAAAGGCATGGTTACTTAGCTAAAGGCATGTATATCATTTTTTGCAATCCTTCAGAGTGTGTGTGACGGTGTACGCACATCAAATATTGATCTCTTGAATATTTTATATTTCAAAGAAACGTGCTGCTAACGAGGCGCATCCAGCAATCTTTCGTCTTGGATCATTCCACGAAACATGGGTTACTATAATCTAGCAAGGCACATATGTCGCTTTGGCAGGCATGGGGAACCATGCCTCTAGTAACGTGGCACTGACTTGTCAAAGGCACAGTCCTATGTGAGACAGGAGTAGCGCACTAGCGCTGACACACATAAAATCAACAATCTACAGAGTCACGCTTACTCCTAAAGCCGACGCATGTCCGTGCCTCCGTGACTCGATTGTTTGTACTCAGACATAAACTCTTTTACGGACATGCGTTTTCATGAAAGGCACGTACAGTGTGAGGTTGCCGGTGGCACGGTTTGAGATTAAGCAGAGCCATGACCATGTGTGTCTGCAAAGGAGGCAGTGCCGTCCGGTCACTGCAGACACACTGGTTTACATGCACTAGATGCACGTTCATTGCAGAACAGGCAAGACACTGCCTCTTCTTTTCCAAATGTTTTTGTTCCCTGGTCGACTACCTCACACGAATGTTTTTGTAGCATCATGATAGAATGACATAAAAACTATCAAATTATCAAAACAACAGGTTCATAACACAAAAGCATTGTTATAACAAGCTTACAATATGGTGCAAAAGGCGAATGGATTGTTTGCCCATGTTTAGACATAACACAGTCTCGGATTGGCGCAACAACATCTAACTGTACTAGCTTGAGGAACTAACTACGGCCCTGTGTCCAGCAGGCACAAGTGAACGGATCTGACAAATTCAGGCATTCAACACGCCTGTGTTTCAAATCCAAGCACATATGATTGCAGCATGCTGATAATTTGAGATGGGCGCGTTTGGAAGCTTTATTCTCCCACAGGAACAACTTCTGTTGCTGTTTGTAAAATTCTTCCATGAAGTCTGAGGGAAAGCGAAACTTAATCCTCATGGTCTCTAGCTCCATTGCATTCAGAATAAAGAACCTCACAAACTCAGTGTTCTTCCCGCTTTTTTGATAATCTTCCAGCATTACCGTCTTTAAACGAATGATGTGTTCTTTGACAAACGCACGTGCTTGCGACGCCAAATATTTCTTGCACCATCGGGAACAAATCCTCCCTGAAAACGCATGAAGGTTGAAATATAATTAATATCTATGGAAGGAGAAAATGAAAAATAAATTCTATGACCCCCGTCCCAATCAGTTCATCGAACATTTCCCTAGATACGGATGTATGTATAAAAAACATTCCTAGACATAGGGTGTATCCATTGTAGACTAAATGTAAGACAAGCTTTTTGAGATGCAAGGAGTGCTCCACTATGCACGGTATGAGCTTTTCATTGGGCGTGAGAATCATCACCTCAACAAACAAGTTCTCCAGATTTGGAAGCCACTTAATCAAGTGAACGACCAGGTCGACTTTATAAGTCATGACCAAAAGCAAGGTTTTGATAGATTGCCGCATTCTAGATAGCTTGACCGTCGCCAAACCCTTGATAGAACATAGAAAATAAAACATAAAATTATTAGAACAAAAGGTTGGATGACATGACACTACTTTATCAAGGAAATGCAGCTGGAATTATGTTGAAATGTTAGTACCATAAGACCTATGGAGCCAAGTGAGATCCTGAATTTGCCCAATGTCTCCAGTTTAGGTGCAGAGACGATGAATACCTCCATGTTATTGCTCTGGATATCATGGATCAACCGTTTAAGTGAGGGGGCATCCTCAATGATGAATTTTCTTTTCTCACCACAGATGCCAATGCTTACAAGGTTAGGCGAATTTATTATGATACGATGCCTTTCTCTATTGCAAACAAGCAGCAGGCACTCGAGTGCAAGGAAACTAGACTTGATCATGCTTTGCAACAAGAAGTCTGATATATCAACCTCAACAAGCGAACGTCTCTTGACCAGTGGTAGTTCAAGTACCTCTACATAATGGTCTGGTATCTGGCAACACGCGAAGCTGACAGTGCGCCGAGAACAGGAAAACCGAAAGACGGACTTCGGTACTGAGGGCGAAGATGAAGAGCATGTGTGTGATAGTTTGATAGTTTTTTTCACAAATCGTGGAAACAGGTAGTAAAACTCAAGCACCTGGAGATTGTTCAATCTGGGGGACTCAAGCCAGGCGTGGACAGTAGAGGGTCTGTATTGGAGGTAGCACGCCGGTATACAAAGGCAGAGAACTACGCCCACATGGCTGGAGAGGATGGACTCTGGAAGGCACGAACCATCATCAGGAACTGTTTTTCCCTGATGCCAAGTTCCGATGTATTGTATGCGAGCAAGCTCCTCGCTGTAGGCAGAGGCCCTACTGATGATCTCGATATGAACTATTTTTAGGGCGTTAAAAAGACGAGCGACAGGGATCTCACGGCGGTCTAGATTCAGAGGAGTGGTGGGCCAAACAGGGCGCCAACGATGTGCGAGCATTCAAGTGTGTATGCCCTCCCTAGTGGAGAGATGGGAAATGACCTCACCAACGATGGCGTCCAGGAGGTCGCTGATGCGGTCCAGACCAGACCGCTCTTCCCGATCCTTGAAATCAGTAGGGGCACCCTCACCGCTTCCAGCCGCTACCGCCAAACCACCAGAGGACGGCGTCGCCGGTGGCGCGAGCCTCGTCCTCTTGGTGCATGGTGCACCAGAGTGGATCTCCATCTTCGTGTCCATTCCCGGGTTCGCGCCGCCTGCGAGCACCGCTATATGTAGCGTGGATCTGAAGAGACGGCTAAGCGTAACTGGGGACGGGAGGGAAGGGACGAGGAGTGGAGCGATCCGTTTAGGATCGACAAGAACAAATGATCGAACTCCTCTCTTTGCATTAGATGAAGTGTTATATATAGCAATGGAACATGCGTTTTCAGGGGGCGTCCGTTCGTACCGAACCGACGCGATTGCAGAAAGCAACCGCCATTACAAGCAGGAATTAATCCCTTAATTACCATGTTAATTAATCTTAACTTGATCGAAGGGGCGGTTGGAGAACAGGTATATTATTAATATTGATATTATTTCCCCTGTAAAACAATAAATATTGAAATTATTTTTTCTTGTTTGAGGAAGGAAACAAGGCACAACCTTTTAGAATAGGGAAGCACTGCCCTGCATGCAATAGAGGCATGCTCGTCGATCGGAGTAGCAAGAGCAGGTTGTACATACATCATGCTTCTGTACAATGCAAACAGTTCCGCTTTGTGAGCGGAGCCACGGGTGTACACGAAGCACAGGCACAGTAATTTGTGAAGCTAGCAATGACACACTTTTAAACAAAGCACAAGCACAGCGGTTTCACGTCAAGCACGTCTCGATTTGTAGAAACAACACCGTCATGGTTCGACAGGATGCTATGTTCTAGACCGTGCAACATGTTTCCACTGAAACGTTCACCACAGAGTCATGGACATACACAGAGGAAGTGCCATGCAGTGATAATAGATGCACAATTTTACATGTACAAGAGGCACGAGGAGGCATGTTGATTAACATCATTAGGAATGAAAAGAGGAGACATATTATACATGCACATGTGAGGGAGTCATGGATTAGGGGGTCTCCGGACAGCCGGACTATATCCTTTGGCCGGACTGTTGGACTATGAAGATACGAGATTGAAGACTTCGTCCCGTGTCCGGATGGGACTCTACTTGGCATGGAAGGCAAGCTAGGCAATACGGATATGTGTATCTCCTCCTATGTAACCGACATTGTGTAACCCTAGCCCCCTCCGGTGTCTATATAAACCGGAGGGTTTAGTTCGTAGGACAACATACAATCATACCATAGGCTAGCTTCTAAGGTTTAGCCTCTCTGATCTCGTGGTAGATCAACTCTTGTAATACTCATATCATCAAGAACAATCAAGCAGGACGTAGGGTATTACCTCCATCAAGAGGGCCCGAACCTAGGTAAACATCGTGTCCCCTGCCTCCTGTTACCACCCGCCTTAGACGCACAGTTCGGGACCCCCTACCTGAGATCCGCCGGTTTTGACACCGACAACGTGCATATAGAGAGATGCATAAAAAGTGGACTACAAGAGATA
The DNA here is from genome assembly GCF_003073215.2 of Triticum urartu. Lineage (NCBI taxonomy): Eukaryota > Viridiplantae > Streptophyta > Magnoliopsida > Poales > Poaceae > Triticum > Triticum urartu. The sequence continues at coordinate 445,844,419 of NC_053028.1, forward strand.
AACTAAGTTGGTAATAGTAAACGATCGATGGTATTGATTAATAATGGAAATTAAGGACAAGAATACAATACTAGACTCAAAATTATAGTAGAACACACACAATAATAGAAGTCCTGGTCATGATAGATTGACTGGGTCACTCAAAAGTCAAAAGTAGTAGTAGCTGGAGACGAACAGGAACCACCGCCCTCAGGGCGCTGGACCGCCACCTCATCATATGATATATACATGGTGGACACCCCCAAAGAAGGCAATGGCAACGAGACAGCGGAGGATGACACCTCCAAGAAGCAACCCAAGCGCCGACGTCAGCAGCGCCGCTCTAAGTCCCATCATAGCAAGAGCAATGATACTGGCACATGAGATAATAACACTCTGGATAGCACCGAAGACAACAACAATCCCCTCCAGCACGATGTAGAGCTGGAGGACGAACAAGCTAGCCCCCCAGAGCAGGCAGCAGATGGAGAACCGGAGGAGGACAATTACATGCCTCTCTCCGAAGACGAGGCGAGCCTCGGCGATGACGAGTTTATCGTCCTTGAGGACCCTGTCGAGCAAGAGCACTTCAAGCGCCGGCTTATGGCCATGGCAAATAGCCTAAAGAAAAAGCAGCAACAGCTTCAAGACTTGCTAGCAGACAGGTGGACCGAAGTCCTTGCGGCCGAGGAGCATGAACTCGAGCGCCCGTCCAAGAGTTACCCAAAATGCAGGTTGCTACCTCACCTCGAGGAGGAAGCATTGAAACCTCATTCACCAGTGTACGATGCAGATGACCGGCCACTATGCGGCCCAGCCAGAGAGGCGTTTCAGCCTGAAGTTCAGCCCGCACCCCGTCACCACCCAATCAAAAATACTAAGGCCCAGGGTAACACAGAGGACCTGCGAGACATATTGGACAGTAAGGCAAACATCGCAAGGTCAATATACGGGACACGGGCATGCATGCCAACACGGGACGATGATCGTCGCATCGAATACACCAAGAGTAAATCCGGCCGGTCCGAATACAGCAGACAAGACTCATACGAACTGCGTCGGGATATAGCCCGGCACAGAGGCGCCTCACACCCCCTATGCTTCACTGATGAAGTTATGAATCATGAATTCCCAGAGGGTTTCAAACCCATAAATATCGAATCATACGATGGCACAACAGATCCCGCTGTATGGATTGAGGATTTCCTCCTTCACATCCACATGGCTCATGGTGATGATCTACATGCCATCAAGTACCTCCCACTAAAACTCAAAGGGCCATCTCGGCATTGGCTGAACAGCTTGCCAGTAGATTCTGTCGGCTGTTGGGAGGATCTGGAAGACACATTCCTTGACAACTTCCAGGGCACTTATGTGCGGCCACCGGATGTTGATGACTTGAGCCACATAACCCAGCAGCCAGGGGAATCAGCCAGACAATTCTGGACAGGGTTCCTGACTAAGAAAAACCAAATTGTAGACTGTCCGGATGCATAGGCCCTAGCGGCATTCAAGCATAACATCCGCGGCGAGTGGCTCGCCCACCGCGTCGGCCAGGAGAAGCCAAAATCTATGGCAGCCCTCACAACACTCATGACCCGCTTTTGTGCGGGCGAGGACAGCTGGCTGGCTCGCAGCAACAACACATCAAGGAATCCGGATACCTCGGATACCAAAGATGTTAGCGGTAGGCAGCGTCGTAATAGACCAAAGCGCCACAATAACGACGATAACACCGAAGATACGACAGTCAATGCCGGATTCAGAGGCTCTAGATCCGGTCAGCGGAAAAGCCATTTAAAAGAAATACTCCGGCTCCGTCCAGTCTGGATCGCATACTGGATTGCTCGTGTCAAATCCACGGCACCCCCGACAAGCCAGCCAATCACACCAACATAGAATGCTGGGTGTTCAAGCAGGCCGGCAAGTTAAATGCCGAAAACAAGGACAAGGGGCTGCATAGCGATGACGAGGAGGAGCCCCGGCCGCCGAACACAGGAGGACAGAAGGGTTTTCCCCCACAAGTGAAGACGGTGAACATGATATACACAACCCACATTCCCAAGAGGGAGCAGAAGCGTGCACTAAGGGACGTCTATGCGATGGAGCCCGTCGCCCCAAAGTTCAACCCATGGTCTGCTTGCCCGATCGCAGGGACCACCCCACTAGCATCCGTCATGGCAGATCCGGCGCACTGGTCCTAGACCCCATCATTGACGGATTTCACCTCACTCGAGTCCTTATGGACAGCGGCAGCAGCCTGAACCTGCTTTATTAGGATATAGTGCGAAAAATGGGTATCGATCCCTCGAGGATCAAACCCGGCAAAACCACCTTTAAAGGCGTCATCCCAGGTGTAGAGGCCCATTGCACAGGCTCAATCACACTGGAAGTGGTCTTCAGATCACCGGACAACTTCCGAAGCGAAGAGTTAATCTTCGACATCGTCCCGTTTCGCAGTGGCTATCATGCACTGCTCGGACGGACATCATTTGCAAAATTCAATGCAATGCCGCATTACGCATACCTCAAGCTCAAGATGCCAGGACCTCGCGGGGTCATAACAGTAAATTGAAACACATAACGCTTGATCCGTACGGAAGAGCACACTGTGGCCCTTACAGAAGAAGCACAAAGCAGCCTGTTTACGCAGACCACTCATTCGGCGTCACAGCCCCCGGACACCTTCAAGCGAGTCCGGAACAAGCTACAACAGGATTGCCTGGCATGATCAGAGCTCGCCTAGAAATTCGGCCCCAGTCCCAGTCCCAGTGAAGCGACGAAATCCGTGCCGCGCGTACATAACTACGCATTAAAAATACCATGGACATAGGCGGGGGCACGATGATGACACGCCCCGCATTGTGGCTTAACCGCACTAGGGGCTGTATACCTTTGCCATTCCTTTTATCTTTCAGGGCCTAACTCTCTGGAAGCCCTTTCCGGCAGTATGATTGCCAGGCACATTCCGGAAGCAACAACCAAGGCGGCAAGAAGCTAAGATGAACACGGGAACCGCCACGTGGTCTCTAGTAATAATTGATATACCTGCTTTTCACTATTTATGCGTACCTTGCCCTGGAATAGGACATTTCGAATTGTCCTACTTTATGCTTATTGCACTATTTGTACCAAGTATGCTTCGACGTATTATTTAAATAACAATGCATATCATTAATCTGTCATTGCATTATTTAAGTTTTTCTCTTTCTCTTATATGTCCATTTACGACAATCCGCACCCACACGTTCGGGTACGGTCAGTTCGCCAGGGGTTCTCGTTTACCCCATAATACGACGCAAGAAGTCCGAACACTTTCGACAGTGCGGCACCCCGAACTTATAGCATTATATGCATCAGCTCCGAATCATGTCTTTGGTCAAATGTTGGGTTGCCCGGCTCCCATGCTTTGGTACCTTACATTCCGCTATATCGGCTAAGGTAGCGGTGGGAGAACTACTGCGATTGTGTCCCGGTTCTTCCGGATGAGCACCTCAGTAGAGAAAGCCAAAAACTGACTGTCATGATAAGGCGAGAGACTGGTCGCTATTCGAGAGGTCTCAAGTCCTTAAAGACTTTTTCCGCTTTGGGCGAGGAGTCGGCCTTGTCCAGCTTAGGCGTGTATAGCGCCCCAAATTCGGCCCTCCAAATACCAGGGGCTTCGCCAAAATTTAAAATCATAGACTTCTATGGCTAAGTGAGATTGATAAAGCATTATAGTCCGATTGCCTGGTTCGTTGCGCTGAACACCTCCCTTGAAGGACCCAAAATTGGGGTAAAGAGTGTTCAGGTTTATCCCGAACACCCCAGTACTAGTTACATGGGGATAGAAGCCGATGACTGGCCAACTCTCAGATTTTATAAATGGCAGCACAGGAGGTAATATTTTAAATTAAGAAAGCGTCGCATGGCGCAAATGAACTTGTTTCATATTACAGGATCACATGAGCATGTTCATTCAAAAATTACATCCTTGGCACACTCATCTGCCACTAGGCGGGAACCCTTCAGGACACTCTCATAATAATTCTCGGGGCAGCGATGCCCCTTGCCCTCTGGCGGCCCCTCCTTCACCAGCTTCACGGCGTTCAGCTTCGCCCAGTGCACCTTCGCCCGGGCAAAAGCCCTGCGTGCACCCTCGATGCAGATGGACCGCTTGAGGACTTCAAGCAGTGGACAGGCTTCCACAAGCCGCCTCACCAGACCGAAGTAGCTGCCGGACAGGGGCTCGCCAGGCCACATCCGGACTATAAGGCCCCTCATGGCCTGTTCGGCCTCCTTGTGAAGCTCGACCAACTGCTTCAGCTGGTCGCTCAAGGGCACGGGGTGTTCGGTCCCAGTATACTGAGACCAGAACAACTTCTCCGTCGAGCTCCCCTCCTTAGCCCGGTAAAACTCTGCGGCATCCAGTACACTGCAGGGAAGATCTAAAGGCGCTCCTGGAGTGCTTCGAACTCGGGTAAGAAAAAGAAAAGTCTCCTTCACGTGCTTGCTTTGCATAATGAATGCCTTACCCGCTACTATCTTCTTCACCGCGTCAATCTCCTGGAGGGCCTTGTGTGCTTCGGCCTTGGCGCTCCGGACGCTTTCAAGCGCCTGCGCGGGCTTGGACTCTTGCGTCTTAGAGTCAAGCTCCAAGGACTCGTGCTTTTTTGCGAGAGCCGCGAGCTCTTGCTGCACCTCGCCTACTCGGGCTTCTTGCTTCTCCCGCTCAATACGCTCCTTGGCCGCTTTGTCTTCGGCCTTGGACAACGCTTTCCTCAGGGTCGCCACTTCAGTCATGGCCCCTGGAAAACGCATGATGATCCTATTATTTTATAACTGAATTTCTTTTTAACTATATAGACAGGGGTATTTCTTACCTTTGCTCTGTTCAAGCTGCCTCTTGGTAAGGCCGAGCTCGTCCTCGAACCGCTTTAGGTCCTGCTTCAGCGCAGAGACCTCCGTAGTACGTGCGGCAGCGGCCAGCAGTGAAGCCTGCACATACACATAGACATACTCTAATTAGACTCCTGAGTTACCATTTGATCCTCTATTCGGATTTTCTTCGCGAACGCCGAACAGAGCATCAGGGGCTACTATCTATGCGGTAATATTTTCTTATATTTTGATTTCTTACCTCAAAGCCTGTTAGGAGGCTGGCGCAAGCTTCGGTCAATCCGTTTTTGGCGGCCTGATAGTGCGGTGCTCTTCATCGATGGAAGCGCTGCGAAGCGCTTCCAGCAAGTTGTCCGGTGCCTCTGGGTGGACAGAGGACACCAGCATGGATGGTTGGCCCCCCTTAATGGGGGACCTCCTACCGGAGTCTGGAACCATCGAAGGTTCTGGCGTAGTGTTCGGCTGAGGGCCGAACTCGGAGCCCGTAGGAGCCTCGCTCCCTTGGTACCCAGGGTCCGGGAAGTCACCTTGAGGCGCCCCCAGGACCACCTCCCCTTGGCTCGGTGCCTTTTGAGACAACACCTCGCTGTTGTCCGTAGGGCGAGGGGTGGTAGCGGTCGGGAGAGAACCGCTGTTCATATCCGACGAGTCCAGAGAGTCGCTCGACGAGGATATGTCGAGACGAGCTCGGGACGGACTGCATAATCATGTTCGGCATGAGGAGAGGTAGTGTAATAAAGCATACCATGAAGTACTATGGCGCCCGGACACTTACGATTTCGCCAGGGGCTTGACCCTGGGTAGCCACTTGTCGCCGCAGTCGGCGGCTGTCATGGCGCAGTCCGGAGGGAGGGTCCTTCCCTTCTTGGACCCTTCGGCCTCCCCGGTTGGGTCGGCCTTCCTTTTCTTGTCTCCCCGGCTGGGGGGGGGAGAACTTTCCTCTTCCTCCTCCTCGTCTTCATGGGAGGAGTGCGCGTCGGAGTCATCGGACGATGAGTCCGATACAACCTTGCGCCGGAGACCCTTTCGGGTCCCCGGAGCCTTCTTCTTCGTCTTCTTCACCGGCACCTTGTAAGGTGCCGGAGTCAGCATCTCCGTTAGGAGAGCGCCTCCAGGATCTTCAGGCAGGGGGACTGGGCAATCAAGCCACTCCGCTATCTTTATCCAGTCATGTTAATGTCATAGAAGCTTAGATCCTGCATATGACTAAACCAGGGCAAATAAATACCCTGAGAGATATTAAAACTTACCGGATTGGCACAGCGTTTTGCGCTGAGTCCGCGGTCCTCGGTGAGGGAAGGAGGAATCTCGGCGCCCTTGAACAGCACCCTCCAGACATCCTCGTGCGTCGTGTCATAGACCTCTTGCAGCGTCTGGTGCTTGGCCGAGTCAAACTCCCACAAATCGAATGCCCGTCGTTGACACGGGAGGATCCGGCGGAAGAGCGTGACCTGGACCATGTTGACGAGCTTGATTTTCTTGCTCATAATGTTCCGGATACAGGTCTAGAGTCCGGTCAACTCTACCGAAGAACCCCAGGACAGGCCCTTCTCTTTCCAGGAGGTGAGCCGCGTGGGAATTCCGGATCAAAATTTGGGGGCCGCCACCCAGTTGGAGTCGTGCGGATCGGTGATGTAGAACCACCCCGATTGCCACCCTTTATGTTATCCACATAGGTGCCCTGAGCCAGGTGACATTAGGCATCTTGCCCACCATGGCGCCTCCGCACTCTGCTTGCTGGCCACCCACCAGCTTCGGTTTCACATTGATGGTTTTCAGCCATAGGCCGAAGTGGGGCCTAATGCGGAGGAAGGCCTCGCACACGACGATAAATGCCGAGATGTTGAGGATGAAATTGGGGTCCAGATCATGAAAATCCATCCCATAGTAGAACATGAGCCCGTGGACAAATGGGTGCAGGGGAAATCCCAGTCCGCGGACAAAATGGGTAAGAAAAACTACCCTCTCATGGGGTTCGGGCATTGGGATGATCTGCTGTAACACCCACGGTGCGGCTATATCTCCCACGTGTCGGAGCACGACTTAGAGGCATAACCTCATTGTAGGCATGTCGCAAGAGGGGTGATCTTTACACATCCCATGTACTGAATAAGAAAGAGGTATAGAGTTGGCTTACAATCGCCACTTCACACAATACATAAATATAACATTACATCATCCAGATACAATCAAGGTCCGACTACGGAACAAAAATAAAGACAACCCCAAATGCATAAGATCCCCGATCGCCCCAACTGGGCTCCTCTACTAATCGTCTGGAAAGGAAACACAGTAACGTCCTGAGTCCTTGTCGAACTCCCACTTGAGTTCAGTCGCATCTCCTGGAATGACATCATCGGCACCAGCATCTGGTTTTGGAAGTAATATGTGAGTCACGGGGACTCAGCAATCTCACACCCTCGCGATCAAGACTATTTAAGCTCATGGGTAGGAAAAGGTATGAGGTGGAGCTGCAGCAAGAACTAGCATATATGGTGGCTAACTTACACAAATGAGAGTGAGAAGAGAAGGCAAAGCACGTTCGAGAATCTATGATCAAGAAGTGATCCTAGAACTACTTACATTCAAACATAACATGAAACCGTGTTCTCTTCCCAGACTCTGCCGAAAAGAGACCATCACGGCTACACACGCGGTTGATTCATTTTAGTTAAGTTAAGTTTCAGGTTCTCTACACCCGGACATTAACAAATTCCCATCTGTCCATAACCGCGGGCATGGCTTTCAAAAGTTCAAGTCCCTGCAGGGGTGTCCCGACTTAGCCCATCACAAGCTCTCATGGTCGACGAAGGATATTCCTTCTCCCAGGACGACCCGATCAGACTCGGAATCCCGGTTACAAGACATTTCGACAATGGTAAAACAAGACCAGCAAAGCCACCCGAATGTGCCGACAAATCCCGATAGGAGCTGCACATATCTCGTTCTCAGGGCACACCAGATGGGCAAGACGTCGGGTTGGCATAGACCCTGGTTGCCCAGGGGGCACCGGACATCACCCAGTTTGGACCAACACTTTGAGAAGCACTGGCCGGGGGGAGGTTAAAATAAAGATGACCCTTGAGTCGACGAAACCCAAGGGAAAAAGGCTAGGTGGCAAATAGTAAAACCAAGGTTGGGCCTTGCTGGAGGAGTTTTATTCAAGGCGAACTGTCAAGGGGTTCCCATTATAACCCAACCGCATAAGGAACACAAAATCAAGGAACATAACACCGGTATGATGGAAACTAGGGCGACAAGAGTGGAACAAAACACCAGGCATAAGGCCGAGCCTTCCACCCTTTATCAAGTATATAGGTGCATTAAAGTAAACAAGATATAATAATGATATCCCAACAATAAACATGTTCCAACAAGGAACAAACTCCAATCTTCCCCTGCAACTAGCAACGCTATAAGAGGGGCTGAGCAAAGCGGTAACATAGCCAAACAACGGTTTGCTAGGACAAGGTGGGTTAGAGCTTTGACATGGCAATATGGGAGGCATGATATAGCAAGTGGTAGGTATCGCGGCATAGGCATAGCAATAGAGCGAGCAACTAGCAAGCAAAGATAGAAGTGATTTCGAGGGTATGGTCATCTTGCCTGCAAAGTTCTCCGAGTTGACGTAAGCTTGATCCTCGTAAGCGTACTCAACGGGTTCCTCGATCACGTACTTATCTCTCGGCTCTAACCAAAGCAAGAACACAAGCAAAGGGAACCACAATCAACCATGGTGCAATGCACAAGCAACATGATGCAAAACATGGCATGATATGCGAGATGTAAAATGCAATGCATATGCGTGCTCTAGAAGGAAAAGATTTAACCGGGCCTCAACTTGGCAAACCAAGAGCGCCGCTGGAAAGATTAGTTGATTTCGGTCGAAATCGATATAAAGATCACCGGCATCGGATGCACGGTTTGCAAATGGCAGCAAAACAAGAATGGCACTATTTTGCGATTAACAGCACGATGCCATCTAGAATGCAACAAGAAACTAAGCTACTGCACTCCAACATAGCAACAAAGCACATGGCAGTGATCTACTCGAGATGCTTGACAAAAGATGAACACTGAGCTATGGCTAAATCACATAATAGCAGGTTCAAACAAGCATGGCAAAAGTGCAAAAGATATCAGGTACTCAGACTTAGTGAAAATAACAACATGCCAGGAATTAACATCAGGAAGCAATGTTTAGAGCAAGATAACAACATGCTACAGGAAACTATCATGGCAAATCAAGGCATGGCATGCAACTACTCAAAGCATATAACAAAAGTCCCTTACTGACAATATGCCATAAGGGATCAGAAGGTATGATGGCACCCATGTAAACATAGCAAGTTTCGTTAACAGATTCAGACAGCAGAAAACTGGACATGTCAAAAACAGAGTTACGTAGGCATGTTTGCGAGATCGATGCACTCACCACAAGGAATTGCATGACAAACTAAGCCTACACACAACAAGAAGACATGATCAAGTAGCTAACCATGGCAAGAACAATCTCATAGCATGCATGGATCAATTGTAACAACCTTGGCAAAATTAAATAACATGTAAACAATCTGCCAGGAACATTTTATAGCAAAAGTAGAGACAAATTGAGTCATGCTAGTATACTCCATAATTGCAAACAAATACATGGATGTATACAATATAACAATATCTCAAAATCGTGCTTACTGAACATGCTCAAAAGAGGCATGGATCACTCTATAGCAACATGAATGCATGGCATAAAAATTAACATCAGGGAAATGACTTAGAATAATTCTAAGTCCCTGAAATCAGCAACATCACGAGGGGTACTTTGCATGCATGTGTTAGTCACCACATTTATCACACGAATACATGGCATACACCCCTGTAAAGATGGCATGACATAGCCCGAAACACATGTAGGGCTCAAGTTCATAGGAGGCACACATTAAACATGGCAAAAATGACAAATGTCCATAATCTGTTAAGAAACAGAAACTAACATTCTATAGCACTCTTGCCACAACATTTTAGGCATCAAGATGAACTCAAACAAGCATGGTGCAATGGAATGAAATGAAGAGGACATCCAGACGAACAATTTGATATATCACACACGCAAAACGGAGCTACGGATGATGAGATATGATGCAATGAACAATGCTGGAAAAAATACCACAAAAAGACTTGGAGGGGAAAATAGGGGTCAACCCTCTCTGGATCTGGATCTGGGCACGGTTCCCGAAGTTCGCCGGAGTCGCGGTCGGTCGGAGAGGAAGAAGGAGAGGCCGGGCGGAGGAGCTCGCCGGCGAGGAGGCGCGTGCGGTGGCCGGCGGAGCTGCGGTGCCGCGCACGGTGGCTGGCGGAGCTTCAGGCAGCAGCACGGTGGAGCTCGCGGCGAGGGAGTGCGAGTGGCGTGGCGAGACGGCGGTGAGGCAGCACAGGCGACAAGGCGGAGCGGCGATGGCGGCGGGGCTGACGCGGGGCTGCGCGGGGCGCGAGCCCGGTCAGTGGAGCGGGAGGGCTGGCCGTGGGCTCGCGGGCCGGCGCGGCGGGTGGAGGCGGCGGCGACACATGGCAGGTGGCGATTGGTCGAGCGCGGCGGCGGACCCGTCCGGCCAGATCCGGACGTGTCCGGCAGCGCGAGGAGAGGGGGAGCTAGGGTTTCGCCCGAAAATTTCGGAGGGGGCCTATATTTATAGATAGATGGAGCTAGGAGATTCCAAATGAGGTGCGGTTTTCGGCCACGCGATCATGATCGAACGACCGAGAGGATGGAGGGGGTTTGGATGGGTTTTGGGCCACTTTGGAGGGGTGTTGGGCTGCAACACACACGAGGCCTTTACGGTTCCTCGGTTAACCGTTGGAGTATCAAACGAAGTCCAAATGGCACGAAACTTGACAGGCGGTCTGCAGGTAGTGAACCAAGGCCACTTGGCAAGTCTCGGTCCAATCCAGGAATGTTTAACACCTGCACATGAAAAGAGGCAAAAGGATGCACCGGAGGACATAGGAGTGCCGGAATGCAAAACGGACAATGGGGAAAATGCTCGGATGCATGAGGCGAACATGTATGCAAATGCGATGCACATGATGACATGATATGAGATGCATGACATGGACAAAATGCAAAACGAAGACAAAAGCCAACCACGAGGGAATATCATAACTTAGTGCCGAAAATGGCAAGAGTTGGAATACAAATATGGCAAGTTACATACGGCGCATTACAACACTCCACCACTACGAAAGGATCTCGTCCCGAGATCTAGGATTGGAAAAACTCCGGATATTCGGAACGGAGGTGGTCCTCGCGTTCCTAGGTGGCTTCACGGTCGGAATGATGTGACCACTTCACTTTCAGGAATTTGATAGCCTTGTTGCGAGTCTTGCGCTCAGTTTCTTCAAGAATAGCAACGGGATGCTCATGATAAGACATGTCTTCTTGGATATCAATCTCTTCGAAGTTGATGGTGCGGTCAGGAGTCTTGAAACACTTGCGAAGCTGAGACACGTGAACACGTCGTGCACGTTTGCAAAGTTGGATGAAAGCTCAAGTTGACAGGCGAGATCGCCTCTTTTTTCCAATGATCTTGAAAGGACCCACGTATCTAGGGTCAAGCTTCCCTTTGATACCGAAGCAACGAGTACCTTTCATTGAAGAGACACGGAGGTAGACATGGTCTCCGATCTCGAAAGCCAAGTCACGATGCTTGCTATCATAGTAACTCTTCTGGCGCGATTGCGCAGCTTTGATATTTTCACGAATGACTTTGCACATTTCTTCAGCCTCTGTGATCAAGTCATTGCCAAGAAGTTGGCGTTCACCAGTCTCTGACCAATTAAGAGGAGTACGATACTTTCTGCCATAGAGAATCTCGAATGGGGCCTTGCCCGAACTCGCTTGGAAGCTGTTGTTGTAGGAGAACACGACATATGGAAGACAATCTTCCCACTTAATACCGAAAGAAATGACACAAGCCCTGAGCATATCTTCAAGAATTTGGTTTACTTGCTCGACTTGTCCAGTAGTTTGAGGATGAAAGGTTGTGCTGAAGCGAATGTTGGTGCCCATGGCCTTCTGCAAGGAATCCCAAAACTTAGAAGTGAAGATGCTTCCACGATCTGAAGATATCAGCTGCGGAATGCCGTGCAAGGAGACAATCCTGGAGGTATATAGCTCTGCCAACTGAGGTGCTGTGGTAGATTCTTTGATAGGAAGAAAATGAGCCACTTTAGTGAGCTTGTCGATGACAACAAATATAGCATCATTGCCATGCTTGGACTTGGGAAATCCCGTCACGAAGTCCATCTCAATATGGTCAAACTTCCATTCTGGAATGGCAAGAGGTTGTAGGAGACCAGCTGGCTGTTGGTGTTCTGCTTTCACTCTTATGCAGACATCACATTCATTCACGAACTGAGCAATCTCGCGCTTCATTCGAGTCCACCAATACGACTGCTTGAGGTCATGGTACATCTTTGTACTTCCAGGATGAATAGAAAGGAGTGAATTGTGAGCCTCGTTCATAATGACTTTACAAAGGTCACCCTTAGGAACAACAATGCGATCCTCGAAGAATAGAGTATCTTTGTCATCAAGGCGACATCACTTGTACTTGGGTTGGCTCTTGGCAATCCCAATCTTTACCTTTTTCACCATTGCATCAAGAAGTTGAGCCTCGCGAATCTGATCTTCCAAAGTAGGAGAGACTTGGAGGTTGGCAAGGAATCCTTGAGGAACAACTTGGAGATTAAGTTCGCGGAAAGCTTCACAAAGATCCGGTTGGAAGGGCTTGAGAATCAAACTGTTGCAGTAAGCCTTCCTGCTCAAAGCATCAGCAATGACATTGGCCTTGCCTGGAGTATATTCAATACTCGGATTATACTCTTGAATTATTTCGACCCAACGAGTCTGCCTGAGGTTGAGGTTGGGCTGAGTGAAGATGTACTTGAGACTCTTATGATCAGTGAAGATGTCCACTTTCCTTCCCAACAAGATATGTCTCCATGTTAAAAGAGCATGGACAACTGCCGCCAACTCGAGGTCATGAGTGGGTTAGTTCGTTTCGTTGGGCTTCAACTGGCGAGAGGTATAGGCCACAACTTTATTCTCTTGCATTAACACAGCACCGAGACCTTGAAGGGAAGCATCACAGAAAATCTCGAATGGTTTGGATTCATTAGGAGGAGTCAGAACTGGAGCGGTGAAGAACTTCTCTTTGAGGGTGTTGAAAGCGATGTCACATTCAGGCGTCCAGACATACTTCACATGCTTCTGGAGGAGGTTGGAAAGAGGCTTCGTGATCTTAGAGAAATTCTCAATGAATCTTTGACAATAGCTTGCGAGCCCAAGGAAGCTGTGGGGTTGCTTCACATTCTGAGGCGGTTCAAAATTCACAATTACAGACACCTTCTCAGGATTAACAGCTATGCCCTTGGCGGAGATGATATGCCCAAGGTAGAGAATCTCATCGAGCCAAAACTCGCACTTTGAAAAACTTCGCATAGAACTGATGTTTTCTGAGTTTGTCCAACACCAATCTCAAGTGCTTGGCATGATCCTCTTTGTTCTTGGAAAAGACCAAAATGTCATCGAGATAGACCAAAACGAAGTCATTTGTGTAAGGGTTGAAGATGAAGTTCATCATGCGAGAGAATGTTGGAGGAGCGTTGACAAGGCCGAAAGACATGACAGTGTATTCATAGGAACCATAGCTTGTTCTGAATGTTGTCTTGGGGATATCTTGTTCACGAATGTGAATCTGATGATAGCCCATACATAGGTCAAGCTTGGTGAATACTTGAGCACCTTTGAGTTGTTTGAAAAGCTCATTGATGTTGGGAAGTGGGTACTTGTTCTTTATGGTCTTCTTGTTCAATGGACGGTAGTCGACACAAAGTCGGTCCATGCCATCCTTCTTCTTGACAAAAAGAACACCACAACCCCAAGGAGAAGAACTCGGTCGGATCAGACCCATACGCTCTTGTTCATTGAGTTGTTTCTTCAGCTCCTTCAACTCTTTCGGTCCAAGCTTGTAAGGATGTTTACAAACAGGTTCCGTGCCAGGCTCAAGATCGATGACGAATTCAACTGGCCGGTGAGGAGGCATTTCTGGAAGCTCTTCTGGAAAGACGTCTTGATATTCACAAACGACTGGAATCTGAGAGATGGCATCCAACTCGCCCTTCTCGTTGAGAGAAAACAGTCGAATGGTCTTGTCACGAGCTGCATAGATGATCACATCCTCAAACGAGTGTGTCTATTGAATCTGCCTGGCAGCACAATCAAGTTGAGCCTTGTGCTTAGAAAGCCAGTCCATGCCGAGAATTAGATCAATATCCGAGTTACCAAGGACCAATGGAGAGGACAGAAATTTATAGTCACCCATCGTGATAGAAACATCTGGAGCCATCATTTTGGTGTTCATGAACAAACCCGGAGAGGAAATAGCTATCGGCTTAGGCAAATCGACAGTATGCAAATCGTGCATGGATGAAAAAGGCTTCGATATGAATGACAAAGATGCACCAGTATAAAAAAGGACTCTTGCAGGAATATCATTAACAGGAAGGTTACCCATGATCACTTCAGAAGAGTCCTCTGCCTGAGCTGCATTCATCATGTTGACCTTTGCAGACTTGGGATTATGCTTGACCACTGCATTGCTGGCAGATCTCACAGGAGGAGGAGGCGGAAGACGCCTCTGCTTGAAGCATTTGTTTGCATAGTGACCCTTCTGCTGACACTTGTTGCACGTAACCTCTGAGAGCAGCCGGTGATACGGAGCACTTGACCTTGGAGCATGAGACGAAGCTTTGTTCTGAAAGCCTGGGTTGGGTGGGTGGGAAGATCCATTGCCACCTTTGCTCTTCTGCTAATAAGGCTGGCTGAATGGAGGAGGAGGAGGCAACCAGTACTCTTGCTGCTTAGCTGCCACTTGAGTTGAAGAAGAAGAAGGACTTGCATCCCTGACTCTCTTCTTGGAAGCATCGCACTTGAGCTGAGCAGCCTCTTTCTTTAATGCCATGTTGTAAAACTCATCATTCTTTTTGGCTCAAAAAGCACAAGAGCTAGTTGTAGATCTTCTCTGAGGCCACCTCTGAATTGATAAATCATGCTCTTCTCGTCAGGGACGTCTTGCTTGGCGAAGCGAGCGAGCTTCTGGAACATGACGTTGTATTGGTAAATAGACAAGCTGCTTTGCTTCAGATTGCGGAACTCCTCACGCTTACTCTCAACAACACTCTGAGGAATGTGGTGAGCTTTGAAGTCTCGGCGGAAATCATCCCAGGTAATCACACGACCTCCTTTGGAATCTTTGTATTGTTTATACCACTCAGCAGCTTGGTCTTTGAGTTGGAACGAAGCAAACTTGACAAAGTCCTCAGGCCTGACGTTGCTACACTCAAAATGTTTGCAGATATCCACGAGCCAATCGTCAGCGTCTGTGGCCTCGACACAGTTACTGAAGGTCTTCGGCTGGTTTGCGAGGAACTGGTTGAGGGTAGCAAACTGAGTTTGAGTGTTGCCATGGCCTTGATTTCTTTGGTTGCGCTCTTGCAAGAGTTGCATAATCAACTCCGTGTTGGCGTTGGTAGTGGCCATCACAGCTTGCCATACCTCCGAAGGTGGAGGTGGTGGCGGTGGTTCTGGATTCTGACGCATTGGAGGAGCCATCCTGAAGAGGGTGACATCCGTTAGCATCTTGAAAGACATATATTCAAGCTGAATCAAATGGATCGAAATTGCAACATATAGCCTTAACATTCGAACAGGAATGAACAAAGGAATTCCAAATTAAATGATCACACTTCCATAAATTGAGAAGCCACTTAGATAGAGGTAGATGAATAAAACAACAAGGTACGAACATGAACAAATACTTGGTAAGGATTACCCAATCACGAACCAAATATCTGCAGAAGAAATACTAGAGCTACATGAATTCCCACCTATGAAACTCCCGAAACTTTCCGGTTATGCAATCAGGTGTTGGGGATACAGGGGAAGCATAATATCTCACCCAAAACTAGCAAATCCTACATCCAGCTGTATCCATCCTTCAACACATAACCAAGAAACCTTCGGAAATCATTTACATCAACCTTCGAAAAGCATCCGTTATACGAGTTATGGCAATACTCCCGAACTCCCGCCCAGTACTGGGTGGCGTCGAGGTTATCTCACCAACAATTGCATAAAAGAGATTTTCGATGTCAGCGAAACTCAGGTATTCCAGAACTGCAACGATAAAATTATGACGACAACACCTCGGAGCTCAACTCCCCGGGACACTGCCACAGCCCCTAAATGTCAAGAGGCACCAAGAACAATGTTCTCGTCACAAAACCATCGGAACGATTCCAAGATACCCGCATGATCCTAAATTTTTTAGTGAAATTTGAGAAGAGAAGAGTCAAAACTCTACGCCAGGATGCCTCACCAGAGCGACGAAGGGACTGAGGAGTAAAAAGAATCCTACTCTCCAATATATATAATCCTATACAACTCAAAACATTTTTGTAGACTCAACAACGCCAGCGATTCGATCAAGCAGGGGGCTCCTAAGTCGGGGAAGGCTCTGATTACCAACTTGTAACACCCATGATGCGGCTATATCTCCCATGTGTCGGAGCACGACATAGAGGCATAACCGCATTGTAGGCATGTCGCAAGAGGGGTAATCTTTATACATCCCATGTACTGAATAAGAAAGAGGTACATAGTTGGCTTACAATCGCCACTTCACACAATACATAAATATAGCATTACATCATCCAGATACAGTCAAGGTCCGACTACGGAACCAAAATAAAGACAACGCCAAATGCATAAGATCCCCGATCGCCCCAACTGGGCTCCTCTACTAATTGTCTGGAAAGGAAACGTAGTAACGTCTTGAGTCCTCGTCGAACTCCCACTTGAGTTCAGTCGCATCTCTTGGAATGACATCATCGGCACCTACATCTGGTTTTGGAAGTAATCTGTGAGTCACGGGGACTCAGCAGTCTCACACCCTCGCGATCAAGACTATTTAAGCTCATGGGTAGGAAAAGGTATGAGGTGGAGCTGCAGCAAGCACTAGCATATATGGTGGCTAACTTACGCAAATGAGAGAGAGAAGAGAAGGCAAAGCACGTTCGAGAATCTATGATCAAGAAGTGATCCTAGAACTACTTACGTTCAAACATAACACGAGACCGTGTTCTCTTCCCGAACTCCACCGAAAAGAGACCATCACGGCTACACACGCGGTTGATTCATTTTAGTTAAGTTAAGTCTCAGGTTCTCTACAACCGGACATTAACAAATTCCCATCTACCCATAACCGCGGGCACGGCTTCCGAAAGTTCAAATCTCTGCAGGGGTGTCCCAACTTAGCCCATCACAAGCTCTCACGGTCAACGAAGGATATTCCTTCTCCCAGGACGATCCGATCAGACTCGGAATCCCGGTTACAAGACATTTCGACAATGGTAAAACAAGACTAGAAAAGCCACCCAAATGTGCTGACAAACACCGATAGGAGCTGCACATATCTCGTTCTCAGGGCACACCGGATGGGCAAGACGTCGGGTTGGCATAGCCCCTGGTTTCCCAGGGGGCGCCGGACATCGCCCAGTTTGGACTGACACTTAGAGAAGCACTGGCCTGGGGGGGGGTTAAAATAAAGATGACCCTTGAGTCCGCGAAACCCAAGGGAAAAAGGCTAAGTGGCAAATGGTAAAACCAAGGTTGGGCCTTGCTGGAGGAGTTTTATTCAAGGCGAACTGTCAAGGGGTTCCCATTATAACCCAACCGCGTAAGGAACGCAAAATCAAGGAACATAACACCGGTATGACGGAAACTAGGGTGGCAAGAGTGGAACAAAACATCAGGCATAAGGCCGAGCCTTCCACCCTTTACCTAGTATATAGGTGCATTAAACTAAACAAGATATAATAATGATATCCCAACACTAAACATGTTCCAACAAGGAACAAACTCCAATCTTCACCAACAACTAGCAACACTATAAGAGGGGCCGAGCAAAGCGATAACATAGCCAAACAACGGTTTGCTAGGACAAGGTGGGTTAGAGGTTTGACATGGCAATATGGGAGGCATGATATAGCAAGTTGTTGGGGATATTACTACCAGTATGACCCGCCCAGGAGGGGTCGGGTCAACCCTAATGGCGGGTTACATAAGAAGCCCAATATACATTCAAGATGATAGTTTATTAAACATATAGAAGGCCCAAAGGCCTGGGGCTGGCTTAAGGCCCGATATTGTAAACCGCCGTATGTAAGGAAAGACCTGTAAAGAAAGGCATGTAAAGGAAGTCATTGAGCCGGACATGGTTATAAGCCGGCCGGGACTCTGTAGGCCACCAGGCATCAACCCATGTATATAAGGGGACGACCCGGTGGCGGCTTAGGGCAAGAAACAACCAAATCGATAACCAAGCCGGCGAGTTGAGCCCCTTGGAGATTGAAACTTCAGCAATACCAATCCCAACTAGACGTAGGCTTTTACCTTAATCATAAGGGGCCGAACTAGTATAAAAACTCTCTTGTGTGTCCCTTGTCCCGATTAACCCCTTTAAGCTTCCTAGTGCGATGGCCCTACGACTAAGTCCTTGCTCTAGGACATCTGCCGTGTCAACTCCACGACAGTTGGCGCCCACCGTGGGGCCAGCGCACGGTGGATTTGAGTTCTTGAAGGGCAACTTCGAAGGGCTCAACGGATACGCTGTGGGCCGGATGACCAAGAGTCGTCGCGAAAAGCTTTACATCGACGACGAAGGCTGGGGCCCCGAGGCCGGCTCAATCGAGTACGGGTACCGGGTCCCCTTCGGCGGAATTCACGTCTTCATCAGCCAAATCGGTGAGTCAGGCCCTGAGCCGGACGTCCACACCAACCTCATCGAAACGGCTCAGCGCGCCAGGGCCGCCTGTGTTCAATCTGTCATCAAACATGCCTTCGTAGGCTGCATCCACGACGGTGAATACTCTGAAGGATCGATGGAAGGCGGGGAGACGGCCATCTGCTCTGATACTGCATCATCAATAGGTGAGACGGACTCGTTGTACCAGCTGCAAGATGGCATGCTCGGGGGCTATTTCGATGGCAGCAGTATTCTGGACCCCATTGAGCCACCGAATTGGGCCGGAGTCTTCATGGCGGGGACGCAGCCCGGGCAGAATTCTACCGCATCAGCACCAGCAGCTACTGGGTTGGCAGCAGCCAGGTCAGGAGACCCCGCGCGCCCCCCGGCTCAGATTTTAATGGACCTCATGGATCGGCTGACGACTCTGTTAACCGCTGCGGTAGAGCCGGCGGATAAAGCCCGGCACGACGCAGAAGTGGCACACGTGCAGGAGGAGATGGTGCAAGCTAAAGAAAATCTAGCCGCGGAGGAAACCCGGATGGCAGTAGAACGAGTAGCTCTGGACGCTCGCGCTCAGCAACTTCAAGCAGAAACTTTCCGACTCTTGGTGGATCTTAACGCATCAAACAAGGTCATGAGGAGGAGGCATTAGAAAACTCAGTCGCGTCTGCCGCTAACGCTGGATCCGAGGAACCTGTTCCATACACCTGGGGCTGGGGGGAGCCACCCGCCGGAGGCAAACCGGGTCACAACACCCGGTGCACCAGTTCAGCCATGCGCCATGGAGCCACCTCGTGTAAATACATCTCCTCCTCGTTATGTGTCAACACCTCTGGGTCACTTCTCCAACCCCCTGGAAAACCTCATCGCAGCGTCAGCTCGTTTGGCGGCTCTCCCAATTGAAGGCGACTCGCCAGCAGCAATTGAAACCCGGAGGGTGAGAGAACTACTTCAGACAGCTCTGGCCCAGCAGGACACATACTCCTACAGTCGAGACAGGATTATTCAACTCCTCGCCCAAGCCGAAGCCCGAGTTACAGTAGGCACATGGAGTCTGTAGAGATGTCAAGTAATGTTCAACGCCACAACTGGCCATATAGGCATGAGCCGGTGCAGGCTGGAGCCCTTAACTTGGCGGATCAAGAGAGGATTCGTCAAGAGGCAGAACGAGCGGCTCAAATAGCAGAAGAGCAGGCGGCTCATCAAACCTTTCCGTCTTATCCAGCAACCTCGGTTGAGGAAGGAGTGGCCACAAGAACCGGAGGCGTGCCTTGCTTGGTACCGGCCATACGAAATGAGCAGTTGCCAAAAGATTTCAAGGGGCCTCGTAAGGTGCCTAATTACACGGCTGACCTACAGACGGGGCTCGGATTGAGAGTTATGAGATGGCTATGGAGCTGTTGGAGTTTAGTGATGCTGTATTGGCCAAGTATTTTACCATGTTGTTGGATGGAACTGCTCAGAACTGGTTGAAAGGATTGCCACCCAATTCAATCGGCTCATGGGCAGAGTTGAAAGCGTGGTTCATCTAGAACTTTAAGGACACGTGTAAGCAACCAATGTCGATTGTGGACCCGACCAATTACAAGCAAGAGTATGGTGAATCTACAACCCATTGGGTGCGCCGGGTCAAGGAGATAATACATTCATCTGATAAGATGGATGCCGGCTCAACAGTTTTGATGTTGGAGAAAAATTGCCGTTTTGAACCTCTGAAGTAGAAGCTGGGGCGGCTTAAACGTGACTATAATGACATGGGAACATTGATGGCGGCTCTTTTCAAGTATGCTGATTCTGATACCACCAAGGACTCGGTGTCTGACGAAGAAAAGGCAACGAATGGAAAGAAGAACGGCAACGGTAAGGGTCACCGGCATAACCTGGCGAATCAGGGAGGTAATAAATGTAAGGCTGATGAGTTTGTTGCTAATACTAATGCGCAGGGTGGTAATCAGCGGCGCAAGGGTAGACAACCCCCTCGATCGGGCGGGTCAGGCCCCACCCTTGAGCAGTTGTTGAATGAACCTTGTCCAAAACACGGCACCCGGGAGAAACAAGCCACCCACTTGTGGAAGGATTGCAGGATCATGAAAGCATTTAAAAATTCAAATGCATTTGATGGGGGTCACGGCCCAGGTGGCGGTTCAGGTGGAGGCGGCTTTCAGGGCCCGGGCGCCGGTTCAGGCGGAGGAGGTTTTCACGGTCTGGGTTATCCTGGTCACCAAGGAGGATATAATCAGGAACACGGCCAAGGGAATCAGCAGCAGCAATCCGGTTATCAGAGCAACCCGAAGCAGTTGAGTAGCGGACAGTATCATGTCTTTACTACCAGTTTATGTAAGAGGGACCAGAAACTTCACAAGAGGGCCGTCAATGCCGTTGAGCCGATAATTCCACGTTATCTACGTTGGTCGGAGCAGCCTATTGTGTGGAGCAGAGAGGATGACCCGCCCCGGGTTGATAATCCTGGTCACTTGGCTTTGGTAGTGGCGCCTCAGGTTGGTGGATACAAGTTTACTAAGGTGCTCATGGATGGAGGTAGCAGCATCAACATCCTCTACTATGAGACGTTCCCCCAGATGGGATTGACGGATAAAAATCTTAAACAATCCAACACTATTTTTCACGGTGTGGTACCTGGTAAATCGGCATACCCAGTTGGTAGGATTGAGCTGGAAGTAGCCTTTGGGGATGAGTATGACTCCAGAGCAAAAAAATTAACCTTTGAGATGGTTAAGATCAAAATCCCATATCATGCTCTATTTGGGCGGCCGGCTTATGCCAAGTTCATGGCTCGGCCGTGTTACATATATTTGTAGCTCAAGATGCCGGGTCATAAAGGCACCATTACAACACATGGGAGCTGGAAGATAGCCTTGGAATGTGAAGAAGTTGATGCTGCCTATGCTAAATCTGTTTGTGCAACAGAAGAGTTTAAATTTTACAAGGATCATGTTGACCCGGCAGACATGACGTCAGTAAAGAAACCAACAACAGAGCATGAGCCGGAGTTGAAATTCAAATCAGCTGATGACACTAAGATGGTTGACTTTGTACCTGGCGACTCATCCAAACAGTTCATCATCAGCGCAAACTTGGATCCGAAATAGGAAAGCGCACTCATTGAGTTCATCCGTGAGAACCGGGACATCTTTGCATGGAAACCTTCAGACATGCCGGGTGTCCCGAGGGAACTCACTGAGCACACTCTTAATATCGATCCAAAGTTCAAACCTGTCAGACAGTTTCTCCGATGGTTCAATGAAGAAAGGAGCAAGGCCATTGGGGAAGAGGTGGCCCGGCTCTTGGCAGCCGGGTTCATTGTGGAGGTCTTTCACCCCGAATGGTTAGCTAACCTGGTGCTTGTACTAAAAAAGAATGGCACCTGGCGTATGTGTGTGGATTACACAGATCTGAACAAGGCTTGTCCGGCTGATCCTTTTGCTCTCCCCCGTATTGATCAGATCATTGATGCTACAGCGGGTTGTGCACGGTTGAGTTTCTTGGATGCTTATTCCGGTTATCATCAGATCAAGATGGCAGTCAAGGATCAAGAGAAGACAGCTTTTATAACTCCTTTTGGAGCTTTCTGCTATGTGTCTATGCCTTTTGGGCTTAAGAGTGCTCAGGCGACTTACCAGCGGTGCGTGCAGAATTGTCTTCACAATCAAATTGGACCCAATGTTCATGCTTATGTGGATGATATAGTGGTGAAATCCAGGGAAGAGGAAACCTTGGTCACAGACCTGAAAGAGACTTTTGATAATCTCCGAGTTTACAAAATGATGCTTAACCTGGCCAAGTGTGTTTTTGGAGTGCCAGCCGGCAAGCTCTTGGGTTTTTTGGTGTCTAACCGAGGTATTGAAGCTAACCCGGAGAAAATCAAGGCATTTACATCCCTAGCCAAACCAACCTGCGTCAATGATGTTCAGCGGCTGGCGGGTCGTGTGGCTGCTTTGAGCCGGTTCATAAGCCGGTTAGGGGAAAAGGCTATGCCTCTGTATCAGTTGATGAAGAAAACTGATGTTTTTGTGTGGAGGAATGATGCGAATGCTGCTTTTGAGGATCTGAAGGCACAACTGGCTGAGCCGCCGGTCCTGGCTGATCCAATTGAGAAAGAGCCGCTATTGTTATACGTGGCTGCCAACTCACGGGCTGTTAGTGTGGCTATTGTGGTAGAACGCAAGGAGGCTGGCAAAGAACGTCCGGTTCAGCGGCCGGTTTATTATGTCAGGGAAGTGCTAATTGAGTCTAAGCAACGATATCCACATTGGTAGAAGCTTGTTTATGGGGTGTTCATGGCGAGCCGGAAGCTTAAGCATTACTTTCAGGGACATCCAATCACTGTGGTTAGCTCTGCTCCTTTGGGAGACATTATTCAAAACAGAGAAGCCACGGGGCGAGTCGCCAAGTGGGCAATTGAGCTTGGGTCTCATGGGTTGAAGTATGTTCCACGTACTTCAATTAAGTCTCAAGCCCTGGTTGACTTCATCAATGACTGGACAGAGATGCAGATGCCAGAAGAGAAGCCAGCCAACACATATTGGACTATTCATTTTGATGGATCCAGGCAATTGGAAGGCTCGGGGGCTGGAGTCGTGCTAACTTCCCCACGAGGTGACAGATTTTGTTATGTGTTACGGTTGATGTTTCCTTGCACTAACAACGCGACAGAGTATGAAGCCTTTCTCCATGGTCTTCAAGTGGCAAAAGAGATGAGCTTGAGCCGGGTAAGATGTCTTGGTGACTCGGATCTAGTGGCTCAACAGGTATTTGGCAAGTGGGATTCCAAGGACCCTCTCATGGCGGCTTATCGCCGAGAGGTTGATGCTGTTGCAGGATATTTTAAAGGTTATCAGGTGGAACACATTGACCGTCGAAAGAACGAAGCAGCTGATGCTTTAAGCTGGCTGGGGTCTCAGCGTAAGCCGGTGCCACCTAACACCTTTTTGGATGTTTTGCATAACCCCTCTGTCAAGTTGCCCACAGAAGAAAATTTAGCTGTTCCTGAACCGGAGGCGCAGTTGGTAGTGGCTCTTCATGTCATCCCAGATTGGACGGTGCCATTCTTGGCTTACATGACCCGGGTAGAGTTGCCAGCGGATGAGACCCTGGCTCGACAGATAACCTGGCGATCTAAGTCCATGACGATTTCGGATGGAGAGTTATATCATCGTAGTGTTTCCGGAGCATTTCAGCGGTGTGTTTCCCCCGAAGAAGGTCAAGAAATCCTTCGTGAGATCCATGAAGGGATTGTGGTCATCACGCCGGGTCAAAATCTTTAGTGGCCAAGGCATTTCGTCACGGCTTTTACTGGTTGACGGCTCACGCTGATGCAGAAGATCTGGTCAGTAGATGTGATGGATGTCAAAAATTTGCACGACGAGCGCATGTGCCGGCTCAAGAGCTCCGGATGATTCCAATCACTTGGCCGTTTGTGGTCTGGGGGCTTGACATGGTGGGACCTTTCAAAAGGTCTAAGGATAAAAAGACACATCTCCTGGTGGCAGTTGATAAATTCACCAAGTGGGTTGAGGCGGAGCCTGTGAGTAAATGTGACGCAGCCACGTCGGTTCAGTTCATGAAAAAAGTGATTTTCCGTTTTGGGTTTCCACACAGTATTATCACTGACAATGGCACTAATCTGTCCCAAGGAGCTATGGAGGAATTTTGTCAACGAGAACACATCTGGCTTGATGTTTCTTCCGTAGCTCACCCTCAATCCAATGGTCAAGCTGAGAGAGCCAATCAGGAAATTTTGAAAGGGCTCAAACCCCGGCTTATGGTTCCTTTACAACGAACGCCGGGTTGTTGGGTAGAGGAATTACCCTCAGTATTATGGAGTATCAATACTACACCCAATAGGTCTACGGGTTACACACCTTTCTTCATGGTTTATGGAGCAGAAGCAGTATTGCCTAGTGACATCCGTCATGACTCGCCCCGTGTGGCGGCTTATGTTGAAGCTAATAATGAACAAGCTAGACAGGATGCACTTGACTTGTTGGATGAAGAAAGAGACTTAGCAGCGGCCCGGTCAGCAATTTATCAACAGGACCTGCGTCGTTATCACAGCCACCGGGTTAAGTCCAGGACTTTTCAGGAAGGCGACTTGGTGCTCCGGCTCATCCAGGATCTTTCAGATGCACACAAGTTATCCCCACCTTGGGAAGGACCCTTTGTGGTCAGTAAAAATTTAAACAATGGGTCATACTACCTCATTGACGTTCGAGAGCATGTAGACTCACGTAAGTCGGAAGAGGAGACCCGCCGGCCATGGAACATTGCTCAACTTCGGCCATATTACACCTGAGCCACCGGCTCTCATCATGTACATACGTTCATGTTGTATATATTATGATAAGTAATAAAGTAAGACCATCGATCTCTTTTCTTTTTACAGACTATGCATCTTTATTATTTCTTATTTACAAATGACTATTAAGGAGCTGATCATATTTGAATCAAGTTTAAACCTTTTTGGTCCAGCTTATGATCGTATCCGAATCTAGCTGCAAATCTCATGGTCACTTGGGGCTTCCTGTTCAAACATAGGTCGTATTCGAACCAAAGAGAACATAGCTATCGTAACCCTCTTGATCAGCTCAAGGCCAAAACTCACTAGGGGCTTCTTGATCGTATCCGAATCATAACTTAACCCCTTTGAGTCCGACTTGGATCATATTCGAATCAGGGTCGTTAAAAACCTCTCAAGGTCATTTGGGGGCTTCCTATTCAAACATAGGTCGTATTCGAACCAAAGAGAACATAGCTGTCGGTACCCTCTTGATCGGCGCAATGCCGGAGCCACTAGGGGCTATATGGTCGTATTCGAACCTTAGCTTAACCCCTTTGGACCGGTTTACTGGTCGTATTCGAATCAGAAACCCCCAACTTTTTGAATACAAGATTAATATTATGCTTGTTACCTATTGCTTGCCTTTTAGTTTATTGTTGTTTCAATATTACAAATAAATTAGCCTGGTCTTCTTCACCGGCTCAATTATTGGACAACACAGCCGCCCGAGTCATTCAAGCCGGCGGTTCAAGGATCAAAAGGTATGAGCTACTAAGGTATAATGATCATTGAGTATTCAAGAAGCATTAGCTTTTCATGAATATTGAGTTATCAAATTCAATCACCCGGATTATTTAAACCGGCGATCTAAGGATCAAAAGGGATAAGGTATGATCATTACTTATACATGCTTACCTGCTGCATTAACTAAAAAAGTTCGAATTTATATTTCTCTCTACTTTTATCGAGGTAAATATATTGGCTCTACATTAGGTGTTTAAACCCGTTTGGTTCTAAACCACCATGCCAGTCTTTTCTTTGTATTTACAGGAACAGAGTTCAAACATTGCAGAGACAAGCATTAAATGATGCATAAGCAAGCATTAAACATTGGCATCTGGAAACACAGATTCACATATAAGTATTTTATGCGCGATGGCATAAGCAAACATGCGGTGTTTTAACAGCTAAGTTATTACAAGGCTTTATAAGCCCATGAAGATGATCATTGTCCCTCCCTCGCCGGTTCACCATCTTGGGTCTGCTGGAAGTTGGGGTTTGACCAATCAAAGCTGTTCATGGCGACAAATTCGGCTTCGTCGTTAATCAGGCCGACCGGGTCAAACTCCAGGGCAAATGTATCTTCTCTCACTGGTGGGATCAAGTCTGTTACTTTATATGAGGGAGGGGCCATCTTCTTATTCTCATTATCAAAACCCGGCTGGTACTTGTCCACATTGGTGTCATCTCCAAGACTAGTCGCCTGAGGCCGGACTTCGCGGACGCAGTCTATGAAGTCATCCTAATCAAAAGGAGACCCATCCTCCTTCATGGTAGGATAGCCCCTTGCTACATCCGTTGGGTCTAGGTCTCGCACCCAAGCCTTGGAGCGGCTTAGGGCAGTCAAAGCTCCGGCTCGCGCGCAGGAGCATTTTACTTCTTGGAACCTGGCAGGAAGGATGGACAGCTTCTTTAGGATGTCGCTGAGCCGGTTTGGTCCTTGATTAGCAGGAGAGATGGCAGCTAGAGCCCATTATGCGCCGATATACAATTGTTCAACTAAAGTGTATACTGCCTTCAGCTCAATCAACGGGTCTTGGCTCAGATTCTTACTTCGCGGACCTACATATATTTTTAACAGAGTCAGTTGGCGGTTTATACTCCGGTTTGGCAAGAAATATACGAAAGGTCAAATCAGGCAGCTTACCAAAGATAGCAGCAACCATCTGAGACACCCGGCCCTTTAAACCGTTCAGCTCTGTTGAAATTTCTTTCAGAGCTGTTTCGGCTGTCTCAGCTCGTCGGGTCAGAAGTGTTTTCTCATATTCCCAAGTCTTCTCCTTGGCAGCAAAGCTGGTCTTCAAATTTTCCGTTGCAGAAAGGCTTATTTGCAGTTTGGAGGTGGAAGATTTGATTTCTGACTCCTGACTTGCTAGCCGGGTATTTGCGTCAGTCAATTGAGAGTTCAATTCAGACAAGGCATTCTGTGAAACGTTTAGATAAGTCAAGACTTGGTTTCAAATATCCAAATTCAAGATTCAAGTCTCAAGTACTTTACGAATAAACCACTTGACACTTGGGGGCTAATGTATGCCAAATCAAATTTTTACGACTCTACAAACATATTTAAAGTCCCAAGTCCCTTACAAAGTAACAACACTTGGCACTTGGGGGCTAATGTATGCAGTTCAACAAGTTTATCAAGGTTAAGCCGGAGTGTTAAGTACTTTGAAGACAGTTTTAAATTCTAAAGTACCGATTCATTAATGATCAAAATGAACCTGTCCTTGGGGACTATAGGTGAAGTTTTGTTCTATCAATATCAGGCAAAGATTCAGAGGTAAAAGTCTCGGCCTATATTTTAAGTCTACAAGTTATTCCGTTTCTCTCATAATCTAAAGACTTGGGGGCTGAAGGAATATTAGTAAACCAGAAACAATGTACATCATACAGCAACTGAAGCTGCTTGTCCATCTCGATCTCAGACTCATGACTGGAGTGTACATGACTGAGATAATCGGAAACTATATCACTGGCATTGAGACGGTCATAGTTGGCAACATCAAAGCGAACCTTCTGCCTCTCCAATGCTTCTTGCTTTGCTGTACACCGAGCCAGCATCGTTGGGTTCCCCGGCTCAACAAAGCGGCTCCCAGTAATTTGAACATCTTGAGCAGGTGGAGACGGCGGGTCGGTTGGTCTTGACGGTCCAGCTGTAGAAGGATTCATAATGGCTTCGTCAAAAGTCGGCTCTGGAGGGTTTGCCTCATTGTCAATAGGCGGGTGTTCTGGAGCATTAGCCAATGGAGAAGGCGGCCTAGCCGGTTCAGATGCTAGCACTAGCGGGTCTTCCGCCGGTTTAGCCGCCTTCGTCTTCTTGGATTTAGCCTGGCCACTAAGGAAAAGTATTGTAGGATTGTCAGCATAAAGATACAATTGAGCAAACCCAGAAGAAAGGAGGATTTCTGATTACCTAGGAGCAGTCTTGAAAGCCAGAAATTGTGTTTGTGATGAGTCTCCTGGAGAACGAGACACCTCCTGAAAGGATTAAAGAAAAGAGTTAAAAGAAATACAAGGAGCAGGATTCATTAAAACGAGTTAAATACAGCAATAAGTAAACCTTGTTCGGGCGTTTCCGAGGGGTCTGTTGAAGGACGACAGCCGGTTCATCTTCAATCCCAACTTCACGACGGCTTTCATGTTGCTGCTTTTTCAAATGAAAGTTGTGATCCAAGTGAGCTAAGGGGTTAGAAAACCTTTACGGATCACTCGTCGAACTTTGTGTCTTGGTAAGGGCTCTGAGTTAGAGGAAATGATAGTTACCTCTGCTTCCCCGGCCTGACTGGCCCCAGTGTCATCCTGGTAAGGATCAGTGTCAATAAGATTGCTAAAAAATTCGCCAAGGGAATCAAGGGCTACCTCTGAGTCAGACGTGTCATCAAGTTTCATTAAATCTTCAGCAGTGGTCTTCTTTTTCTTCTTCGATCTCCGGGTCGATTTCTTGGCGTTCATGGCGGCGAGTTTCGCCTTCATGGCAACTTCGTGATCATATTTCACTTTCCAAAAGTCAGAATTGGCCTACAAAGACAAGAGGAAGGACCAGTGATAAACAATACGGCTGGATAAAATACCAAGGAAAAAAGATCAGAATATCCTTACTTCTGGTACCGGGTTAAGTTTACAGAAGGTACTTCCCATTCACCAGAAGGTTTGACATTGAGACAATGTCTTCCTCGGTTAGTTGAACCGGGGTATGACGGAGAGAGTCGTTCGGGCCTCCACCATATTCATACATCAATTTTGAACGACGGCTTAATGGAATAACCCGCCATGAGATCCAGCAGCGGGTTAGATCGACTCCGGTTAAACCGTTCCCCAACAAAGCGTTGATTCTTCTGATAGATGGAAGCAGCTTCTTGCGTTCAGCAACGGTAAGTTTATCTAGCAGTGCGAACTTGGAGTCAAGACGATCGGGGCGGTAACCCGGCAGTGGCTTCTCATTGGCGGGTGAGATGTCCTGACAGTAAAACCATGTTTGGTTCCAGTCCTTTGGGTGACTTGGTAAAACTATTAGAGGGAAGACAGCACCCTACCGGCGCTGAATTGAGATGCCTCCAAGCTCAAAGCTAAGGCCGTTGGTGCACTCGTTCTGCCGGTTCAGATAGAAGTATTCTCTAAATAGCTCCACAGTCGGCTCTTGCTGAAGATATACCTCACAGAGCACTTGGAAGTTACAAATATTGGATATGGAAATGGGCCCAATATCCTGAGGATGGAGTTTGAAAAAGTGAAGAACTTCTCTGAAAAACTTTGAACCGGGCGGTGAGAAGCCACGGTTCATGTGGTCAGTAAAGACGATCACTTCGCCGTCTTTTGGATTGGTTCGTTCTTCTTTCGGGTCAGGAGCACGATAAGACATGATGCTTTTTGAGGGCAGAAACCCAATGAGGAAGAAATCTTTTAAATGATCCTCAGTTATGGTTGAGGGGACCCAATTACTGATGGTGGGTGTCTTTGACGGCATGATGTGCAAGGAACTGAAAAAGAAATAACAACATGCCGACTCAGTTTACGGTCAGGATAACAGTTAAAGGCTGAATATGTAAAACAAGTAATAGCGGCTTAACTAAGGGCTAATGACATATAAGGAAAAGAAAGCCGGAGCGGTAAGCCGCCATGACTATAGATTTTTTCAGAAAGCAGATTCAGCTAAGTATTGGCATAAACAAGTTTTACCAAGCTGTCATTATTATTTTGGATCAAATGGCCGTTCTGAAAAGAAAAATATTATAGACCTAAAAATCTAGTACAGATTGGTTCGTCAGCTATAACGAAGCATCTATACAGGAAAAAGGGATCTACTGCTATCAAAAATGGATGCAAAACAACTACCGCGCAAGTTATATCTCCTCTTTGGATCAAGAGTGGCTGCAGAGGAAGAACTACCAAAAAGGTTCATGAAGAACGGTGAAGAACACCGATGAACTCGCAAGCCCTAATGCAGATCTAAAAAGTTTGAGAAGGCAAGACTTATGGATGCAGATTCGCTGCGGAGGGTCGTCGCCGTTTATCTGGGAAGTTCAGGGTGATGCAGCGGCCAAGCTCAAGGACGACGATGAGCGTTGCGGAGGCGGCGGAGCTCGAGCAGTAGCGGAGATTGCGAGAGGAAGAAGATGAAGAAGAGGGGAGAATGAGAAAAACCGGCTGCGTGCCTATTTATAAGGGCAGATGCGAACAGACATGTGCGAAAATCAAGGGAGAACCAAATAATAGTTATCTAGCTATATGGACGCCTCGATTCTCGGGAAGCATTAAAGATAAAAGGTCCGTTGGAAGATGACGTCATGAAAGTTTTTTGTGTTTTCAAAAGATGACGTCACGGCGGGTTACAGTGTTTTTCAGACAGAGGATGGATTTCATCTAAGTATTGAAGATTGACAAAGAACAAAGTTCAAAGTCAACCTGGGGCCTAATGTTGGGGATATTACTACCAGTATGACCCGCCCAGCAGGGGCCGTGTCAACCCTAATGGCGGGTTACATAAGAAGCCCAATATACATTCAAGATGATAGTTTATTAAACATATAGAAGGACCTAAGGCCTAGGGCCGGCTTAAGGCCCGATATTATAAACCGCCGTATGTAAGGAAAGACCTGTAAAGAAAGGCATGTAAAGGAAGTCACCGAGCCGAACACGGTTATGAGCCGGCCGGGACTCTATAGGCCACCAGGCGTCAACCCATGTATATTAGGGGACGACCCGGTGGCGACTTAGGGCAAGAAACAACCAAATCGATAACCAAGCCGGCGAGTTGAACCCCTTGGAGATCGAAACTTCAGCAATACCAATCCCAACTAGACGTAGGCTTTTACCTTCATCGTAAGGGGCCAAACTAGTATAAAAACTCTCTCGTGTGTCCCTTGTCCCGATTAACCCCTTTAAGCTTCCTAGTGCGATGGCCCTACGACTAAGTCCTTGCTCTAGGACATCTGTCGTGTCAACTCCACGACACAAGTCGTAGGTATCGCGGCATAGGCATAGCAATAGTGCGAGCAACTAGCAAGCAAAGATAGAAGTGATTTCGAGTGTATGGTCATCTTGCCTGCAAAGTTCTCCGAGTTGACGTAAGCTTGATCCTCGTAAGCGTACTCAACGGGTTCCTCGATCACGTACTCGTCTCCCGGCTCTACCAAAAGCAAGAACACAAGCAAAGGGAACCACAATCAACCACGGTGCAATGCGCAAGCAACATGATGCAAAACATGGCATGCTATGCGGGATGTAAAATGCAATGCATATGCGTGCTCCAGAAGGAAAAGATTGAACCAGGCCTCAAGTTGGCAAACCAAGAGCGCCGCTGGAAAGATGAGTTGATTTCGGTCGAAATCGATATAAAGATCACCGGAATCGGATGCACGGTTTGCAAACGTCAAGCAAAACAATAATGGCACTATTCTGCGATTAACAGCACGATGCCATCTAGAATGCAACAAGAAACTAAGCTACTGCACTCCAACATAGCAACAAAGCACATGGCAGTGATCTACTCAAGATGCTTGACAAATGATGAACACTGAGCTACGGCTAAATCACATCATAGCAGGTTCAAACAAGCATGGCAAAAGTGCAAAAGATATCAGGTATTCAGACTTAGTGAAAATAACAACATGCCAGGAATTAACATCAGGAAGCAATGTTTAGAGCAAGATAACAACATGCTACAGGAACATATCATGGAAAAGCAAGGCATGGAATGCAACTACTCAGAGCATATCACAAAAGTCCCTTACTGACAATAAGCCAAAAGGGATCAGAAGATATGATGGCACTGAGGGAGTCCTGGATTAGGGGGTGTCCGGATAGCCGGACTATACCTTCGGCCGGACTCCCGGACTATGAAGATACAAGATTGAAGACTTCGTCCCGTGTCCAGAAGGGACTTTCCTTGGCGTGGAAGGCAAGCTTGGCGATACGGATATGTAGATCTCCTACCATTGTAACCGACTCTGTGTAACCCTAGCCCTCTCCGGTGTCTATATAAACCAGAGGGTTTTAGTCCATTGGACGAACAACAATCATACCATAGGCTAGCTTCTAGGGTTTAGCCTCTCCAATCTCGTGGTAGATCTACTCTTGTACTACCCATATCATCAATATTAATCAAGCAGGACGTAGGGTTTTACCTCCATCAAGAGGGCCCGAACCTGGGTAAAACATCGTGTCCCCTGCCTCCTGTTACCATCCGGCCTAGACACACAGTTCGGGACCCCCTACTCGAGATCCGCCGGTTTTGACACCGACATTGGTGCTTTCATTGAGATTTCCTCTGTGCCATCACCATCAGGAAGGATGCCTCATCCCGTCTTTAAAGACGGCACCATTGCTAAGGGAGCTTTGGCTGTCGGCCGGACTCTCAGGCTAGGTGGTTTCCTTATGACCACCCATTCGGCTGCTGCACCGACGATGACCTCTCGGGTCATCAAAAGCAATCTTCATGTTAGCTCGGAATTCGCCGAGCAGCTAGATCAAATGGAGCTCTCTTCCCTAAACAAGCTCTTGGATCGCTTCGCCGCCCTGGGAGTCGCTACGGATTACGACCAGATTGGGTCTAAACCCGATCAGAGAGAGATTAACTCCCCCCAGGTCACCCATCACGTTGCCGTGGTAGAGGGACAGTGCAACGACCCTTCATCTATCTTAAGGACTAGATATGTCCGGATTCTCGATCCCTCCAAGTTGGATACCCGCGGAGGGGAGGACATCACTCAAGACCTGAACTTAAAGTCAGGTGACGGGGTAGATTCATTGGACAGCATCCAAGAATCCAAACTTCCGAGTTCGGAAACTCCTTGGCCCCTGGGTCTCAGATTGGGTGAGGTTTCGGATTTGATTCCACCCACCCACCCGTACATAAGCGATCTATCCCAAATTAGGCAAGAGCCCGAAGAAACAGTACATCATTACTGGACCAGATTCCTCCTGGTTATGAACAGGATAAAGGACTGCCGCGAGGAAGACACAATTTCATTCTTCTACAATAATTGCACGGATAAGGGAATCCTCAACGCCATAAGTCACCGTGATATTACACGCTTTGCTGACTTGGCGTCCATAGTACGAAAGTACTGTGCGATGGAAAGCGCCTGGAAAACCGAAACAAAATTTTGGGACAATCCGGCCTTGAATACAAACCCGGTCCGAAATAAAAGGGTGCATCATCGTCAGACACCTGGGTTCAATACCAAAAAGCAAAAGCCCTCTACAGGGCACGGAACCGTACTAGAAGGATGGCTTGATGGACCCTGTAAAATTCACAGTGCAGAGGGCGCCACACCAACTCACAGCCTTAGAGCATGTTGGATACTCCGGCAGGTGGCAAAAATTGGCGAAGATCTTCTAATTCCAGAAGCCAGAGAAAGCCACCCCAGAGAAACCGGTATGGTATTAACAGTCTTCGAGACTTTCGCATCAAATAATATGCGAAAAAGAACACTCGCGGCCTTGCCGAAGTCTACCAAGTAGCAACAATAAACCCATGGAGTGACACGGCTATTACTTTTAACGCCAGTGATGAACCTAAATTCCGAACAGCCCGAGCACCAGCCACATTGGTCCTCAGTCCAATAGTGGACGGCTTTCGTCTTACCAAGGTACTCATGGATGGCGGCAGCGGAGTGAACCTCATTTATGAGGAAACCCTTAAAAAATGGAAATAGACTAGAACCGCGTTGAGCGAAGCAGCACAACCTTTAGAGGAATAATCCCCAGTCGGGAAGCGCGCTGTATAGGAAAAATCACACTAGATGTGGTGTTCGGCACGCCGGGTAATTACAGGTCCGAAGAGGTCACGTTCTAGGTGGCCCCGTTCAGTAGCGGATATCACGCTCTGCTAGGGAGGGAAGCATTTATAGTCTTCCAAGCAATACCCCATTACGGGTAAATGAAGCTCAAGATGCACGGGCCTAACGAAATCATCACTCTCGTTAGTGATACGGACATAGCACTCCGCGCCGAAAACAAGACAGCCGCACTGGCCCTCGAGGCGCTATCCGAAGCCCTAGCGGCTCAGGAACTGACTGCGCTGCGCTCCATGGTGAATAGGGACGATGTGATACTCGATAAAAGATCCAAGTCCACCTCCTTTAAACCGGCGGACGAAATAGTCAAATTCTAGGTCCATCCAACGGACCCCAATAAAATAGCTTCCATCGGGGCACAGTTAAACCCTGATGTAGACGCCGCACTGTGAGAGTTCCTACGAGAGAACTGGGACATTTTCGCCTGGCACCCTTTAGACATGCCAGGAATCCCACGCAGGCTGGCCGAACATAGCTTAAATATCCTAAAAGGATTCAAGCCAGTCAAACAGGCTCTTCGGCGTTTTTCCGAACCTAAGAGACAGGCCATGGGAGAGGAACTAGCCAAGCTATTGGAGGCCGGATTCATCAAAGATATAAAACATCCGGACTGGCTAGCAAACCTAGTGATGGTACCAAAGAAGGACAAATCCTGGCGCCTGTGCATTGATTTCAAAGACCTTAACAAGGCTTGCCCAAAGGATCCCTTCCCTCTCCCCCGCATCGATCAAATTATCGACGCTACCGCAGGACACGATTCGTTGTGTTTCCTCGACGCATACTCCGGCTACCATCAAATAAAGATGGCAGAGTCAGACCAAGCCGCAACGGCATACATCACACCATACGGCCCATTCTGCTTCAACACAATGCCCTTCGGGCTCAAAAATGCCGGCGCAACATATCAGCGCATGATTCAGACATGTCTAGCAAACTAGATCGGTAAAACAGTGGAGGCATACGTAGATGATGTGGTCATTAAAACAAGACATGTCGAATCTATAGTAGACAACTTGAGGCTAACATTCGATAACCTCCGAACATACGACATCAAGCTCAACCCGGAAAAATGCGTTTTCGGTGTTCCAGCCGGAAAGCTCTTGGGCTTCATTGTATCTGGTAGAGGAATTGAAGCAAATCCAGCCAAGATTCGAGCTCTGTCACAATTGGATATCCCGAAGGACCTCAAACAAATACAAAAATTAACCGGATGCGTGGCGGCTCTAAGCCGCTTTATCTCTCGCTTAGGAGAAAAGGCCCTACCCCTTTATCGCCTCCTTCGGCGCACCAAACACTTCGAGTGGACGGATGCAACCACGGCCGGACTCGACGAAATAAAAGCCATCTTGGCAACAAACCCAGTCCTGGCCGCGCCAAACATTGGCAAACCAATGATATTATACATTGCAGCAACCCATCAGGTCATAAGCGCAGTGCTCATCGTCGAATGAGAAACGGACGGACACAAATTCCCCCTCCAAAAGCTGGTCTATTATGTGTCCACTGTCCTTACTCTGTGCAAGTCACGGTACCCGCATTATCAAAAGATTGCGTACGCGGTATTTATGGCATCCCGGAAGCTGCGACACTACTTTCAAGAGTGTTCAATAACAGTAGCCTCGGAAGTGCCACTTAACGATATTATAAACAACCGCGACGCGACGGGCCAGATTGCAAAATGGGCCATTGAGCTCCTCCCGTTCGACATAACTTACAAGCCACGACGAGCTATCAAGTTGCAAGTTTTGGCCGACTTCATCGCAGAATGGACGGAGGCTGAACTCCCTAAAGAGTACGGCACATATTCAAACTGGGTCATGCACTTCGACGGCTCCAAAATGTTGGCTGGTCTAGGGGATGGCGTCGTTTTGACGTCCCCCACAGGAGACACAGTTCAATATGTACTCCAGATAATGTACATAGACTCCAACAACGTAGCCGAATATGAGGCCCCTTTACATGGTCTCCGGATGGCAGTATCCACGGGCATTCAACGCCTAGAGGTTCGTGGGGACTCGAACCTCGCAATATCCCAAATAAATGGAGATTTTGATGCCAAGGATCCAAAAATGGCAGCTTATCGCAACGCCGTCCTAAAAATGTCAGGTCGGTTCAAAGGCCTCGAATTTCACCATATAGCTCGGGAAAATAATCAGGCGGCAGATGTCTTGGCACGCATTGGTGCAAAACGTGATGTAGTCCCCCCCAACATCTTCTTGGAAAGGATGTTCAAGCCGTCCGTAGTATGAGAAGGGAAACCTGGCAATAACAGCCCGGACCCAACCGCACTACCCGACACCGAACACTCTGAAATAATTGGAGGCCCTACCAATGAAATAACACCTTCAGCCCACGTAATAATGGCCGTCATCGCCCCGTGGACAGAACCATTCCTCGCCTACCTTACCAGGCAGGAACTCCCTAAGGACCAAAATGAGGCACGCTGCATAGTGTGGCGATCTAAAGCCTATAAAGTCCATGAGGGAGAGCTTTATAAGAAAAGCACTACCGGAGTCCTTCAAAGGTGCATCTCCGAAGAGGAAGGGCGAAACCTCCTGGCTGAAATTCATGCCAGACTCGGTGGACATCACGCTGCAGCTTGGTCCCTTGTAAGCAAGGCCTTCCGTACCTGGTTTTATTGGCCGACGGCCCGGGCAAACGCCCATGACTTAGTTCAACGATGCGTCGGTTGCCAGCCTTTTGCAAACCAAAGCCATATGCCACCCACCGCCCTCCAAACTATCCCCATCACCTAGCCCTTTGCGGTCTGGGGGCTTGACATGGTTGGACCCTTTAAAGGCGGAACCCACAAGAAAAAATACTTACTGGTCGTGGTGGCACTACTAGGGAAAACCATATACACAGAATCTTAGCAGCAGCGTGGCATAAAAACAGGCACTGCTGCTAAGTAGTAGCAGCGCGGCTACGGAAAGCTCGCTACTGGTGCAAACTTAGCAGTAGTGCGTGACGCTTAAACCGCGCTGCTACAAAAATCCACCGACAGTACACAACGACATAAGTTTACCAGGAGCGCGGTGCCAGGGAGCGCGCTGCTGCTAATGCCATAGTAGCAGCGCACTTTTTTGTCACCTCGCTGCTGCTAATTTTGAAAATGTGCACAGGGTTGACCCGTTTAGCAGTAGCGCCTGATAGGAAAGCGCGCTGTTGCTACGCTCTTAGCAGCAGCGCGCTTTCTCTCCCGCGCTACTGCTAAGACGCAGGACCCACCACCTTTTCCACCTCCCCCTCCCCATCTCCTCTCCTCCCTTTCCCCTACCCTCCCACATCCTCCCTCTCTCACTCTTCTTCTTCCTCAATACTTCTCCCCCCATTACTCCCCCTCTTCTACCTACCTTTCTCTCTCTTCATTACTCCTAGCTATAACTACACCACCTCCATTAATTCATCTCCTTTCTCTTTTTCCTCCCCCCTCCACTAGTTGAAGTTGTCTCCTCCCAAATTAGCTAGCTAGGTAGATGTAGCATTTAGTTAAGTGACCTATTTGCCCCCTAACTAGATCTTTCTTTGTCAAGAAGAGCTTTGTGCACTTTTGACCTCCCTACATCATCATCTCCACCGTGTGCTCGATCTCGAGATAGAGGTGTGATTAATATTTCATGATTTTGCAAAATGGAAATATGTTTATGCATGTGTGTGTGATATTTTTATGGAAATTGTGTGTGTGGCATGAGTTGACGCCAAATTGTACATTTGAGTTGCCTATGTTTTGCCGAAATGTCAATTTATTTCCGTTTCGGCGAATTCCGGGCAAACTCTAGATCTATATATGTCCTACTTTTAAGGAAGGTCATGCCGAATTTTTGTATGACTTTGATGAATGCACACATTTTTATAATCAATTTGTTTATTATTACCGTGCAGAGTTCACGATAGTCAGTGGAACGATGGTGGACAGGTGGTTGCGGTCGGTGGTGCAGGACATGAAGGAAAATAACCTGACAGAGGTTTTATGTCCGTGTCGAAAATGCAAAGGAATAGTTTGGCTTGACCCCCATGTCGATGGTCGTGTCGAAGCGCACCTGCTCATGACTGGTTTCATGGATGGCTATACTCGATGGATAACTGAAGATGAGGATGATG
This sequence comes from Triticum urartu, assembly GCF_003073215.2. Taxonomy (NCBI): domain Eukaryota; kingdom Viridiplantae; phylum Streptophyta; class Magnoliopsida; order Poales; family Poaceae; genus Triticum; species Triticum urartu. Next base: position 445,882,617 of record NC_053028.1, read on the forward strand.
ATGTTGAGGATGCCGACGGGGCAGGCAATGATGACACGGGGCAAGATGAAGAGATGATCGATAATGGCGGCGGGGAAGAGGCCGGACATGGCGGCGGAGAAGGGGCCGGACATGGCGGCGGAGAGAACGACATGGACTCCACGCAGCAGAGTTCGTCGGTACTAAGTTCAATCGTGCGGGAACCTCATGTTCAAGCATTGCTTCGCAAGGAGACGAGTACTGAGAGAGCTGCTTCTAGAGAGGAGGCTAAGCTGGAGCAACTGGTGGTAGACTCGAACACTCCATTGTATGATGGTTGCAATCCTGAGGTGACCCGCTTGAGTTTCACGCTCGAAGTGCTGAAGACGAAGGCTAAAAACAAATGGACCGACACTAGCCTCGATGAGCATCTCAAGTACCTAAAGGATGTTCTTCCCGAGGGTAATCTATGTCCTAGTAGTGTTGATGAGGCCAAGAAGATCGTGTGCCCTCTTGATCTGCCACACGTTAGATACCGTGCATGCATCAACGATTGCATAATTTATCGGATGGAGCATGTGGAAAAAACAAGTTGTCCGGTGTGCAATGCTTCTCGATACAAGAAGGCCGGGAAGAAATGTCCCCAGAAAGTGGTATGGTACTTACCGATCACTCCCCGTCTCAAGAGGTATTTTGTAGATCCCAAGGAAGCAAAGCTAATGCGCTGGCACGCGGAGAGGAAGAAGCCCGACGATGGAGATGATCCAAAGCTGAGACACGTCAAGGATGGAAGCCAGTGGAGAGCGTTGAACAGCTTCTATCGGTATTTTGAATGTGATGCAAGGAACATCGTGCTCGGCGCGTGTACCGATGGCATGAATCCGTTTGGCAACCAGAGCACTAACCATAGCACATGGCCCGTGTTTGTATGGATGTACAACCTCCCCCCTGGTTGTGCATGAAATCGAAGTACATTCACATGAGCATGCTTATTCAAGGGCCGAAACAACCAGGAAATAATATTAATTTGTATCTGGGGCTACTTCAGGAGGAGTTAGACACGTTATGGAAAACACCAGCCAAGACATGGGACGCCAGCAAAGGCGAGTATTTCAACATGAGAGCCGCGCTGATCATGACAGTGCACGACTATCTTGGTTACGGATATGTGGCAGGCTAGGTGTGCCATGGATATTGCGGATGCACGCGGTGCATGGATGATACGACGTCTCGGCAGCTAACGTCAAGGAAAGATGGCGGGTCTGGGAAAATCGTGTACATGGGGCATCGAAGGTGGCTCGAATAGGACAACCCGTGGAGAAACCGTGGAGATCTATTCAATGGTCACGCTGAGCATCGAGGACCTCCACGTAAGCGGAGCGGTGCCAAAATCGATGAGCTGTTGAAAAACTGGAAGGAGTGCCCCGCGCCGGGAAAGACGATGAGAAAGGCGCCGGAGCCGCTGCTGAAGGTATGGAAGACGAGGTCTGTGTTCTGGGACTTGGAGTACTGGCACAAACTCGATATACCTCATTGCCTTGATCAAATGCATATCTGTAAGAATGTCCTTGAGAGCTTGCTCGCAACACTAATGAACATGCCGGATAAGACCAAGGATGGGCCGAAGGCAAGAAAAGACTTGCAAGATTTGGAAATCAGGGAAGATCTGCACATGCCGCCACGTAAAATGTCAGACGAGACAGAGACAGAGACAGAGGCACGGGAGAAGAAGGGCAAGAAAATAAAGAATGAGGATTATTGCCCCCCTTCTTGCTTCACCTTAAGTCAGGCTGAGATCAATCAATTCTTTAAGTGCCTTACCGGAGTCAAAGTTAGTTCCAGTTACTGTGGCAAGATAAGTAGATATCTAGACACGGACAAGAAAAGGTTCAGCGGGATGAAGTCTCATGACTGTCATGTGATGATGACGCAGATATTACCTGTTGCCCTTAGAGGGATAATGGACAAGCACGTCCGTGACACGCTTATTGGTCTCTGCAACTTTTTCGATGTCATCTCTCGAAAGTTGATCAGTGTGAAGTAGCTCCGAAGGCTACAGGAAGAGATCGTTGTGATACTGAATGAGCTTGAGATGTACTTCCCGCCCGCGTTCTTTGACGTGATGGTGCATCTGTGTGTCCATATTGTGGATGACATAATAGACCTGGGGCTGTCATTCCTGCACAACATGATGCCGTTTGAGAGGATGAATGGGATCATCAAAGGATTCGTTCATAACATGTCCCGTCCGGATGGAAGCATCGTCCAGGGCTATTTGACACATGAGTGCATCTCTTTCTGTGAGAATTTTCTATATGGCGCAGACCAGCCGCCTGGTGTTAGTGTTGGTTTGCCCGTTAACAAGCACGACGGGAGGCTCGAAGGAGAAGGTCACTGCAACGGTCGCAGGGAACTGCACGTGGCATACTCAGATCGACGCAGCGATGTTGACAGATGTAGGATCGAAAGTATGTCTAGAGGGGGTGATTAGACTACTTAACCAAATAAAAACTTAACCTTTTCCCAATTTTAGTTCTTGGCAGTTTTTAGCTATTGTAGGACAAGTCAAGCAATCATCACACAATTCAAGCAAGCATGCAAAGAGTATATTGGCAGCGGAAAGTAAAGCATGCAACTTGCAAGAATGTAAAGGGAAGGGTTTGGAGAATTCAAACGCAATTGGAGACACGGATGTTTTTCCCGTGGTTCGGATAGGTGGTGCTATCCTACATCCACGTTGATGGAGACTTCAACCCACAAAGGGTAATGGTTGCGCGAGTCCACGGAGGGCTCCACCCACAAAGGGTAACGGTTGCGCGAGTCCACAAAGGGCTCCACCCATGAAGGGTCCACGAAGAAGCAACCACCCACAAAGGGTCCACGAAGAAGCAACCTTGTCTATCCCACCATGGCCATCGCCCACACAGGACTTGCCTCACTAGCGGTAGATCTTCACGAAGTAGGCGATCTCCTTGCCCTTACAAACTCCTTGGTTCAACTCCACAAACTTGTCGGAGGCTCCCAAGTGACACCTAGCCAATCTAGGAGACACCACTCTCCAAGAAGTAACAAATGGTGTGTAGGTAATGAACTCCTTGCTCTTGTGCTTCAAATGATAGTCTCCCCAACACTCAACTCTCTCTCATAGGATTTGGATTTTGTGGAAAGAAGATTTGAGTGGAAAGCAACTTGGGGAAGGCTAGAGATCAAGATTCATATGGTAGGAATGGAATGTCTTGGTCTCAACACATGAGTAGGTGGTTCTCTCTCAGAACATATGAGTTGGAATTGTGTATGTGTTCTGATGGCTCTCTTCATGAATGAAGAGGAGGTGGAGGGGTATATATAGCCTCCACACAAAATCCAACCGTTACACACAGTTTTCCAATCTCGGTGGGACCGAATCAACAAACTCGGTCGGACCGAAAATGTAAACCTAGTGACCGTTAGAGATTTTCGGTGGGACTGACATGCAACTCGGTAGGACCGATATGGTTAGGGTTTGGGCATAGCGTAATCTCGGTGAGACCTATTACACAAACTCGGTGAGACCGAATTTGGTAATTAGCTAACCAGAGAGTTGGTCAGGCAAACTCGGTGGGACCGATTTGCTCTTTCAGTGAGACCGAAAAGTTACAAAAAGGAAACACTGAATTTTCATTGCAATCTCGGTGGGACCGATTCGCTCTTTCGGCGAGACCAAAAAGTTACGAAAGGGAAACAGAGAGTTTGCAATCCCATCTCGGTGAGACCGAGATCCCTATCGGTAGAACCGAATTGCTAGGGTTTGGCAGTGGCTTATGACAAATGAAACTCAGTGGCGCCGGATAGGAAGAATCGTTAGGACCGAGTTTGGCTTAGGGTTTAGGTCATATGTGGGTATGGGAAAGTAGTTGAGGGTTTTGGAGCATATCACTAAGCACATGAAGCAAGAGGCTCATTAAGCAACACCTCATCCCTCCTTGATAGTATTGGCTTTTCCTAAAGACTCAATGTGATCTTGGATCACTAAAATATAAAATGAAGAGTCTTGAGCTTTTGAGCTTGAGCCAATCCTTTGTCCTTAGCATTTTGAGGGTTCCACTTTCACATCCATGCCATGCCAATCATTGAGCTTTCCTAAAATAATCATCTTGGAATAGCATTAGCTCAATGAGCTATATGTTGTTATGAATTACCAAAACCACCTAGGGATAGTTGCACTTTCAACAGAGCAAACTTGGTAGTGCTACAACACCTAGACGAGGTAGATCCTTTCGTGGCACTGCACAAAGAAATTATCGCAAAGAAGTATCGTGACTGGGGGGTATGCAGGACGGACGCTGAAGTTACTAGAGAGCACAACTCCACTTTCCTGCATTGGTTCAAAGAGCATATTATTGCTAATCCCCCGGAGGAGGGCTCTAAGGACGGATTGCTCATATACGCCTTAGCACATGGCCCCTCGCCCAACCTCATAACCTATCAGGCATATGATATCAACGTATACACATTCTACATGGAGGCCAAAGATATGGACAGTGATGAATATCAGAACTCAGGGTGACGATGGAATGCATGACCGGCAGCGACAACGGCGCAACTGAACGATTTAGATAGGTTTCAAAATTTGCTGAATTTATATGCAAATTTGAACTGGACATGTGATATGTGGATATGTCATGTTTTGGACATGTCATGTTTTGGTAAATGATCCGAGTTGCCTATGTTACGCCGGAATGTTGATTCATTTCCGTTCCGGTGAATTTCAGGCGCTCGATATGTCCATTTTTTAGCAAAGGTCATGCCGAAAATTTCCCGTGAATAAAGGCATGATTTGTGCTACATAGTTGGCATATCGAGAGCTGGCACATAGATTTCTTTTTTATCTCAGTTCTCATTTATTCATACTTTTAGAAATAAATGAGGACACTTAATCATAGGAAACATGTTGAACAACGAAGAAACTGGGCCTTCTGACCAAGATGCAGACGAGATGGATTATGAGGGTGAACAAGACTACCTCGACTTTTTGACTGCTAAGCAAGGTTTGCAGGTTCGCCTCGATGATGGTACTGACACCGACACCGACACCGACGGCGCCGGCACCGATGGCGGCGCCGAGACCGGTGGGGAAGGTACCGCCGGGGAAGATACCGGCGCCGATGCCGGTACCGAAAAGAGGCATAAGAAGCAGAGGATACGAAAACCTAACAAACTAGGGATTGGACGACTTGTGATCACAAAGATGGCACCTGGCAAGTTTGAGCCGTTAGAGCCGGAAGAACCTCGCAAGTGCTATGGGAACCAAGTAGGATGCATCCTACGGGAATGCACGAGCATCAATGACGATGACTTAAGGAGTAAAGAACATTTGACGCAGTTGCTCCTAACGAAGTTACACAAGAGATTCAAGTTCCCCGATCGGGATGATAACATAGAACAACCGTGGGATGATCCGAAGATGAAAAAGATTAACAATCACGCCATGGGCATGTATAGCAATGATTTGGCCTCCTGGAAATCGAGGGTGAAACGAGCTATTGAGGTTGAGGAACCCCTGTCCAAGATTCTGGAGGAAAATCCGACACTTATGGAAGAGGAGTTCAAAAAGTTCAAGGACACTTGCGCTACCGAGGATGCCAAGGCTAAGGCTGCGAAATTCAAGAGCCTTCAGCAAAGGAACACGGGGAAGCATCGCCTCGGAAGCTGTGGCTACCTAGGTAAAAGGCCCATATGGGATAAGGAGGACGCGGAACGTGAAGCCGCGGGTCTCCCAGACCCCTTCGCGAAATTCACCAACCCCTTGGAGCATGACTTCATCAGGGCCCGCTACAAGTGGGACAAGGAGAAAAAGGTTTTTTACACGGACAAGATCACGAGGAAATTGATTAGACTACTGGAGAAGCAACACCAGCTTGCAGCCAAAAACCCTACTTCTCCGATGAGGCCCAAGTGGGACACCCCTCTCAACCGGGCCTTGAACGAACTTAAGGGACTCCCTTTGGGCAAGCGGCCGCAATATGGTCGTGTGCACGGCGCTGGAGATGGCGCCACGTGGAAGGTGTTTTACAACGAGGGCCCAGAGGCCAAGAAGCAGAAAAAGAAGTTTAGTCAGGCGGACATCGACGCGAAGGTGAAGCTTGCGGTCGAGAAAAAAGGAGCCGAGGACGCGAAAAGAGCAGCCGAGGACAAATATGAGTTGCTACAGCAGGCAGTCAATGCAGCTGTAACTGCCTGCAGAAATGATTTTGCTACTAACTTGGTTCCAGTTATCATCAACTGGACGAAGGAAAATCCAGACAAGACGATACATGATTTCCCGTTGCCCAGTTTCGTCGGGAGCAACTCCATGAACAACAACACCATCGCACCATCACTTCACACAACTGGGCCTCCTCTCGCAGCCGCTCCCACTCATAGCAGCCCGTCCTCAGTCTCTGGCGCGCTTGGTGGGCCTTCGTCTTTGGTTGAGCTCGACGCCGTCACGGTAATTACATGTCGCACCAACATATATATATATATATAATATTCCATTTTTGTTGCCTTTCGGATGTTTTACGCCACAGACATATGTGTTTGCAGGCGAAAGAAACCCCGTGCGCTATACTCTACTTGATCAAAGGCCAAAAGGTGGACGTGGGAAAGGGGATGATAATGGACCCCTTGCAACCCACATTCCACAACCAGTCGATCCCTGCTGGGCACTTCAGGGTTAGCTTGTCCAGTGTGAAATCGGGGCACAAGGATTTGCCTCCTCCAGTACAGCATGTGGGAGCGGACAACGAGACCCCGCCGTGGATTGGAAGCTGCAAGGGTTGGGTGCTGCTATGGCCGAAGAATCTTATTCGTCTGGAGCCGGACGAGAGCACACCAATAACCACACATCAACAAGCATGTGCGGAGACCACCACCCCGCCTACGCAATTACCAGCTCCTGTAGTGCCGGGTGAGAGCGGCGGACGACATGATGAAGGGGGTGCAATAGTGCTGGCTGATGTAATTTGTCCTGTAGAACAGGATGATGAGACGGACGTCGACCCTATGGATTTCCTCAATTCAAACGCGTATGACTGTGACATAGAATTGATGAGTCAACCATATGACGAATCGGGCTATCAGCTTGCTAATGAGGATATGGATGATATGCCCGGGCAGGAAGGTCATAGCAGGGATTGCAAAAAGTCTCTCTTCATGAAATCCTCACAGGACACGCCTGAAGATGCCGCCTCAACACAGGCTCAACTATCCCAGCGCGAGGGTCGTACAGTACTTAGCCTGGGAACACTGGGGCAGGGGTTAAGGAAGGGTCTAGAAGGTGCGCCCAAGAAAAAGGAGAGAAAGAGATCGCGGAAGATAGCTGCCTCCAAACAAGCCAGAGCACATAGCATCCAAACGATGCATTCTGAAGAGCGTGTACCCGTGAAAGGTGCGGCCATGTTCCATCTCACGAGCGAGCCGATGGTACCGCCGAAACCACTGGAGGCACTATCAGGGGATCTCAGGAGACTGCACGACCATGTGCTGTCGACTGAGAAAAGCCTACTAGCCTCAAAGGATCCAGGATATCCGACATACGCGGCTCATGTGCCTGAGGGGAAGTGGTACGTCGAGACACGGCCCGCGGAGGTGTTCTTCCTGCGGTTTGACCATATCTTTGAGATGTTTCTGACAAGGCGGCTCGATTTTACAATCGTCCGCCTTTTTGCGCTACATATGAGCTCTGTCATGAACAGTGAAGAAGTCTCGCAAATCTGTGTGGCGGTTCCGTACTACATGCACGAGTCTTTCTTGAGTCTCGGCGACTTTGAGCATGAAACTGCTAGGGACTACCTCCAAAACTTCATGGTACAGAATAAGGACCGGGAAATTGTCCTCGTGCCTTATCATCCAAAGTAAGTCAGTTTCGAACAACCCTTTCATACATTTCAGTCATTCCTTCTCTCTCTATGGGGAATAATTTGAGGTGTCTTTTCCCCGCAGCAACGGGCGCGCCATCCTTATCGTTCTTTATCCGCAAGTCTCCCACGCTGTGTATTTTGACCCTTCCAGAGACTACGAGAAAAAAGACTACACCCACATAATGAATATTCTAGATGATGCTCTCCAAGGCTTCAGCTTTAGAGGTGGCCACATGCAGATCAGGAAACAAAGGAACAAGAAGATGGGTTTCGCGCATAAAACTAACTTCTCCTGCATCCAAGTCCCAAAACCAAGCAAGAAGGATGGATTGTATATCCTCCATCTCATGAATCAGTTCAACACGGATCACCAAAAGCTTCGCATGAGAAGCAGAAATGATGATCATATCCACAAGTGGCTAGAATCTCATGGAGAAGCGGATTATAAACTTAGAGATGACTTCTTTCGCATCCAAAGTGACATTGCAACGATCATCATGAAAGAAGTCGTCGATGAGAAGGGGATGTTCGACCACGGCCCTATATCGCGAGATGACGTCCGAACTCGCATAGGCATGCAATGTCTAGACCTCACGCCGTTCAAGAAGCTAGGGTCCATCCTCGATGATATGGAAGCATGGAACTTCTAGTGATTTATGATGCCGATGATGATGATATGTGTCGGTTGAACTTGTATACTATTTGTAGTGATGCAACTTTGTGATGTCCATGATCCCTGCCGAACTTGCGTAACGCTACTTTGTTAGTTTGCGTACGATGACTTGCGTACCTCTAGTTAATTAATTTGCGTACTGTATGTTGCATCTAGTTGCTAACCCTTTCTTTTTCGGTGTTCTCTAGTATATTTTGTTGCATATATATGATTGTACATACTCTTCATGAACATGCATCTCTAACATGTACCTAGTTTCTTGATGGCGAGATGGAACTGCTATGTCGTGTACAAAGGGAAGGTTCCGGGGGTGTAAAACGAGTGGCATGAGTGTCAGGCGCAAGTGAATGGGTTCTCGGATGCCAGCCATAAAGGCTTCAAAAGCAGACAAGAAGGAGAAGCTAGTTACTTGAGGTTCACGCTAGCGTGAGAGAGAACTCGTAACCGCCATCTCATGTACTGCATAGTTCCGCTCTCACTCATAGTGATAGCTGTTCTCGCGTATACCTTTGTTTAGATGGCTGACGTTGTAGTTGCAAGTATTCGAGACTTGCATGTATCGCTATTTTCGAGATGATGACAAGATACCACTTTGTGTTGGATGATGATTATGACGAGACTATTTGTATGTATATGCTATGATTACATTTGTGGTCTCGCAGGCATTTGTATGTGTATCATGATGATATTTGTATGTGCTAAAGATTCTTCTATAAAGCCTGTTCAAATACAAAACAAATATGCCGAAAAAAACAAAAAACTACTAAAATTAGCAGTAGCGAGTGGAGAAAATTTAGCAGCAGCGCGGTTGTAGCAGTAGCGCGCACAGGGGAAGCGCGCTATAGCTATTAGCAGCAGCGAGGTTCCTTTAAGCGCGCTGCTGCAACACTTGTGTAGCAGTAGCGACCAGCACTACTGCTATACGTTAGCTGTAGCGCCTTATTGGTAGCACGTGTACCCGCGCTGCTGATAGGCCTAAAACCCGCACTGCTGCTAGCCTTTTCCCTAGTAGTGTGGATAAGTTCACCAAATCGATAGAAGCCAAGCCTGTTAAGACAGCCGAATCCGGACCGGTGATAGACTTTATATCCGGGGTTGTACACCGTTACGGCGTCCCCCACAGCATCATCACTGATAACGGCACGAACTTTACGGCCGATGAGGTAAAACTATGGTGCAAAAACATGGGCATCAAGCTCGATTATGCTTTCGTCTATCACCCACAAACCAACGACCAGGTCGAACGTGCAAATGGTCTTATCATGAGTGGCATCAAACCCAGATTAGTGCGGTCCCTCAAGGAATCTAATACGCACTTGGTAGAGGAGCTCGACTCCGTACTCTGGGGGCTATGGACCACGCCGAATCGCACCACCGGATACACACCATTCTTCATGGTGTACGGCATAGAGGTAGTTTTGCCCTGCGACATAATTCATGACTCACCTCGAGTGTGCATGTACGAAGAAAGAGAAGCCGAGCTTAATTGGCAGGACAGTTTGGATGCCTTGGAGGAAGAGAGAGACGTGGCAAAAGCCCGTTCCGCATTCTATCAACAGCAGGATCGAAGATACCAAAGCAGAGAAGTATGGGCCAAAAATTACAACGTTGGCGAATTAGTTCTACGCCTGCCGGACAAGAAAAAGGACAAACTCAAGCCCAAGTGGGAAGGTCCCTTCATAATTGACCAAGTCCTGACTGGTGGAGCGTACCACCTGCGAGATGCATCGGATAACTGACTCGAGCCGAACCCATGGAACGCAGCCCGTCTCCGAAGATTCTATGCCTAGCGCCGGACTCTGTGTTCGTCTCCTTCCTCTGTCCATTTTTACATACTTTCTGTCTTACATTTCTCTCCTTCTCCTCTCTCTCTCTTATAGCCTTTAAAGGCTCATAAAATGACATGCTATCCGCACTCATTAAACCTGGGGGCTTCTTTAAACAGAAGCTTATTTATACAGGCTTCATGCCCAACACATGTGTCACACTTCTGCATGTACCTTTTATTCGCCATGATATGCATCGATATGACTTAAGTTTTGGCCAAGCTGGGTTGCCTGGCTCCTGTGCTTACCCCTATGTTCCCGATTGTTCAGCTAGGTGGTAAAGGGAGCACCTCTGCGATTGTTACTGTCGGGTCAGCCGGATGTGTACCTTAGACTGGGTGAAGCCGAAAGCTAGCGTTTTTAAGGGAATATTCGGTCGGTGAACTAAAGATGATCTTTTTTTATCTATACGCCCCCAGATGTTTTTCCTGCGCCTCTTTTCGCAGAATGGACATGCACTTTAGGGAAAGGAACCCCTAACGGAACTATTCTCCCTGGAAGATGTTCCTTACTAACCATGTAATATAACATAACTAGTTGGGCACTTGTCTGTTCAAGCACTAATGACCCCTACGCCTAGTCTCCATGCATACCCCAGTTCTTATATAACCGCGAGAGTATTCGGACACACTCCGGACCGTCAGGTCCCGAGGTTGAAGCGAAAAGGTCGGCCATGACAAACGATCTACAATCCGGCTAGAAGGCATTACACATGTCAATTAAAATTACATAGTCAATCTGACTGATTGTATTCCTCTTCAATACCATCTAACAGGCTGTCTAGTTTACAGTCCTGTTGGGAATACTTTGCGGCCAACTCTACTTGGCTGTATACTAAGCTCACAGGGATCTCCTTCCCATCGGGCCCTACGGGTCCGACCTCGGCCATGTGGTTTGGGTCAGCCTTCGTGTACCGCGTCTTCACCATGGCCCAGGCCTCCCTGGCGCTTTGACGGCAGGCCGACATCTTCCATAATCGGAAGCGTCGCCGCGCTCCCTTCAGCTTCTGTACAAGTTCTCCAAGGCCTTCGGGCATGGAGACAGAAGGCCACAAAGCCTGGGCGACGCCTTGCATCACCTGCCGAACTCGCTCGTGCAGTTGTGAGAGCTCGGGAAGAAGGTCACCCGTAGAACCGTGCATTTCCTCTGCAGGACGACTTGTTAGCATACCTACAGACATTACTCTGTTAGTCGATTTCCTCGCCGAACTCTTTTTTCAAAGTTCATTTAAGCACTTACTACATATGCCGCGTCGAAGCCGCTGATTCTCCTTCACGGAGTCCAACAGCTGGGCACGAACGTCCTTCAGTTCAACGCCCAGCTTGGTGTTGGCATCTTGGAGATCGTTCTTCTCCCGCCTCACCTTTGTCAGCACGCTCTCACTAGCCTTCAGCTGGCGTCGGAGTTGTTGCACTTCCGGATTTAATCCGGCACCATCTGCAATTTCATTTGTCAGACTTGCACCCACACTTCACTTCGCAAAATACTTATCTTTTGAAGCGTATATTACCAGAGGGGGTCTCCTTGGGCTCCCCTGCCGCGGCTAGTGCAGCCTCAAGTTGGGCTTTGCACTCTTCCAGCTCCTGGGATAGCAGGGTATTCTTTTCTGTAATAACCTGCATAATAGATGATCCTTAAATCAGTTATTCTAACTGTTTCAAGTCTCGCGGGCTACTGGTACATATATATAATTACCAAAATTTTCTTACCCGTATGTCTTTCACATACTGCTCCGTGGCTCTGGCTAGACCATTTTGAGCGGCACGGAGGTACGCCTCTCCCGAATTGAAGGCATCCAATGCCTCTTGGGAGAAACAAGCGTCGCGAAGAACTGTCCGGCGACGCCTGTGGTTCATGGCACTCTCCACCTCGGAATTGGTGGCAGACAGCCTGTCCGCATCCTCCGTCGGAGGAGCATCCGGTGCACGCCTCGTGTTCGCCTCCGCTTCTGCACCAGGCTTTGGAGCTTGGCTGGTGGAGGCGCGATTGGAAGTCTCTCCGGATATAGTCCGGCGAGGTCTCTTCATCCTGAAGAGAGCACGAGCGTTAATATGCCCCGAAGGAATAACACCTGGGAATAAGGTGGCGCGCTATACCTTTGCGCCGGTGCCTCAGTCCGGACCACACTTCTTTTCAGCTCGCGGGGCCTTGCCGCCCCTCGTTGGCTAGTCGCCGCAGGCTCGGCCTCCCGTCTCAAGGACCTCCCCTGAAAACACGGTTGTCATACGACAATCGAAAACACGCGAGGACAGATCCCTTTTCAAAGTGCTGGGACTCTGGTCTCAGTTACCTATGAGGCTGGGAGTAGCCCTGGATAATCGGCCGTAATGGCCACCAAGGCGTTGTCCTAGCTCAATTGATGAAACACTCCACCAATCAGCTCCACAGATAAGTCCGAATCCTCTTGAGAGGCCGGGTCGAGGGACCGTCCCGGATCCTCGGGTTGCGGAGGAGTGCTGTTTATTTCTTTAACAGCCTGGCGCAGTTCCTGCGTTGAAGTCGTTAGACTGAAAATTTAACAATGGGAATATAAAACGGATGGGCAAGTAAAAGTGTCCACTTACACAACTTGGGGGATTGTACATAGAAAATCCACCCCGTGGGTTGACGCGGAGAAATTCCTCCTCTTCTCCCTTGTACAAAGCGGACAAGGTCTTTATTAGAGCGGCAGCCGAATCCGACCCCTTACGACCATAGTGGGTGGCGTCGTCCTCCCCGTTGAAGTCCCACATGGGTCGGCCTCTATACTGAAGAGGCTGCACCCCTCACATGATGCATGCGGCCATGACCCCGATCATGGTCAGTCCGGAATGAGCTAACAACCTTATCCGGCCCATCAGGTAAATAACGTCCCTATCACTTTCCCTCTGAGGGCTCTGTGGATGCTAGCTTAGGCGCTTCTTTAGGGGAGCACTGTCGAACACAGGGAGGCCGATCCGGACAGGATCCGGCAGCGGGACGTCCTCTATATAAAACCATTCCAAAGGCCAGTCCTTAGACGCCTTCTTTGGGGTTCCGGATAGATATCCGGTCCCGGTGATGCGCCATACTTCGGCTCCGCCCACCTGATATATTGACCCCTCCTTAGAGCGCGGCACAAGGCAGAATAGCCTTTTCCATAGCGCGAAATGAGCCTCGCAGCCCAAGAATAGCTCGCAAAGGGCTACGAAGCCCGCGATATGCAATATGGAGGCAGGCGTGAGGTTGTGCAGCTGGAGGCCATAGAACTCCAGAAGCCCCCGGAGAAACGGATGAATTGGAAATCCGAGCCCTCTTATTAAGTAAGGGGCAAGGCATACCCGCTCTCCTTTGGAGGGATTGGGGGCGCTCTCCGCCATTATAGGTGGCAAGTCCGGCTCGAACTGGGACCATATAGACCGGGGGGAGAGATCCCTTGGTCTGGAGCGTCACTAGCTCGCTGTGCGGGATGGAGCACCTCTTCCAATCTCCAGGATGAGGGCTGGAAGGGCGAGAGGAGGAGCTGCCGCGGCCGGCCATGATGGAATGGACCTCTGTCGGATACGCTTGGATGAATACTCGCGGAAGGGAGAAGCTGTGGTTTAGATCTAAATCCTCGTACCCTTAAATAGGCGGCTCATTCACGCGGCTAGGGGTGTAAATATAAAAAACACCCTAACTTTTCGTATTCGTTTGACACATGGAAAACGGCCATTATTGGGCGTAGAAGCCAAGGAGCACTACATTTACAAGAAACCGAACACTGTTCAACAGGTACACGGAATTTGGAGAAGAACCCGCCTTGCAATGCCGAAGACAATTTGCACGCCGGACTCGTCGTCATTGAAGCCTGGTTCGGGGGCTACTGAGGGAGTCTTGGATTAGGGGGTGTCCGGATAGCCGGACTATACCTTCGGCCGGATTCCTGGACTATGAAGATACAACATTGAAGACTTCGTCCCGTGTCCGGAAGGGACTTTCCTTGGCGTGGAAGGCAAGCTTGGCGATACGGATATGTAGATCTCCTATCATTGTAACCGACTCTGTGTAACCCTAGCCCTCTCCGGTGTCTATATAAACCGGAGGGTTTTAGTCCATAGGACGAACAACAATCATACCATAGGCTAGCTTCTAGGGTTTAGCCTCTCTGATCTCGTGGTAGATCTACTCTTGTACTACCCATATCATCAATATTAATCAAGCAGGACGTAGGGTTTTACCTCCATCAAGACGGCCCGAACCTGGGTAAAACATCGTGTCCCCTGCCTCCTATTACCATCCGGCCTAGACGCACAGTTCAGGACCCCCTACCCGAGATCCACCGGTTTTGACACCGACATAACAACCTTGGGAAAATTGAATAACATGTAAACAATCTGCCAGGAACATTTTATAGCAAAAGTAGATCAAGATTGAGTCACTCTAGGGTACTCCATAATTGCAAACAAAGACATGGATGGATATAACATAACAATATCTCAAAATCATCCTTACTGAACATGCTCAAAAGAGGCATGGATCACTCTGTAGCAACATGAATACATGGCATAAAAATAACATCAGGGAAATGACTTAGAATAATTCTAAGTCCCTGAAATCAGCAACGTAACGAGGGCTACTTTGCATGCATGTGCTAGTCGCCACATTTATCACACAAATACATGGCACACACCCCTGTAAAGATGGCATGACATAGCCCAAAACACATGTAGGGCTCAAGTTCATAGGAGGCACACATTAAACATGGCAAAAATGACAAATGTCCATAATCTATGAAGAAACAGAAACTAACATTCTGTAGCACTCTTGCGACAGCATTTTAGGCATCAAGATGAACTAAAACAAGCATGGTGCAATGGAATGAAATGAAGAGGACATCCAGACGAAAAATTTGATATATCACACACGCAAAACGGAGCTACGGATGATGAGATATGATGCAATGAACAATGCTTGAAAAAATTCCAGAAAAAGACTTAGAGGGGAAAACATGGGTCAACCCTCTCTGGATCTGGATCTGGGCACGGTTCCCGAAGTTCGCCGGAGTCGCGGTCGGTCGGAGAAGAAGAAGGAGAGGCCGGGCGGAGGAGCTCGCCGGTGAGGAGGCGCGTGCGGTGGCCGGCGAAGCTGCGGTGGCGCGCACTGTGGCCGGCAGAGCTTCAGGCGGCGGTGCGGTGGAGCTCGCAGCGAGGGAGTGCGGGCGGCGCGGCGAGACGACGGTGAGGCGGCACACGGGCGGCAGGGCCGGTGCGGGGCGGCGCGGTGCGCGGGCCCGGTTGGTGGAGCGGGAGGGCCGGCCGTGGGGTCCCGGGCCGGCGCGGCGGGTGGAGGCAGCGACGACATGTGGCAGGCAGCGATTGGTCGGGCGCGGCGGCGGATGCGTCCGGTGGCGCGAGGAGAGGGGGAGCTAGGGTTTCGCCCGAAAATTTCGGAGGGGGCTTATATTTATAGATAGAAGGAGCTAGGAGAGTCCAAATGAGGTGCGGTTTTCGGCCACACGATCATGATCGAACAACCAAGAGGATGGAGCGGGTTTGGATGGGTTTTGGGCCACTTTGGAGGGGTGTTGGGCTGCAACACACACGAGGCCTTTATGGTTCCTTGGTTAACCTTTGGAGTATCAAACGAAGTCCAAATGGCACGAAACTTGACAGGCAGTCTACCGGTAGTGAACCAAGGCCTCTTGGGAAGTCTCGGTCCAATCCGAGAACGTTTAACACCCGGACACAAAAAGAGGCAAAAGGAGGCGCCGGAGGACATAGGAGTGCCGGAATGCAAAACGGACAATGGGGAAAATGCTCGGATGCATGAGACGAACACGTATGCAAATGCGATGCACATGATGACATGATATGTGATGCATGACATGGACAAAATGCAAAACGAAGACAAAACCCAACCACAAAGAAATATCATAACTTAGTGCCGAAAATGGCAAGAGTTGGAATACAAATATGGCAAGTTATATACGGGGCGTTACATATGCCCCGCATTTGGTAGCCGGTGCGCGATATCCGCGGCCAGATATCTGTCTTCCCGTAACTTTTTGATGTTCTCCTCCGTGACGGAGGAGACCATCCACTTGCCTCCTGCTCCAGACATGCTTGGAGTGGTTTGAGAAGAGGAACGCGAGCTTGGGCGCTAGAGCTCGAGTGTGCAGGAATGGGTATGCAAGGAGGAAGAAGGCGTGGGTGAAAAGTGTGAATCCTTGTCCCTTTCTAAGGGCAGAACATGTGATGTGTCTACCCACTTTCCTGGTAAAACCGCTTATTCCCAGGTGCCATAATTGATGGCGCGGTTGGGTTACTCACATCCGTATTGATGAGAATCCCGTAATAAGGGGGACACGATCTCTGCTTTGACAAGACGTGTCGAGAAAACTGCCCCATGTTATGTGCGGTGCTGGTTGAGAAAAACGGTTCGAATAATGACCGAGCCATGACATAACAATGTGCTGTCAGAACGTGCCAGCACATTAGATTTGTGCAAATATTATTCTCTCTACGGTAGTATGTGGAACTTGTTTTGCAGAGCCGGACACTATTCTGGTGTTCAAAATCTTCAATGGAGTGTTCGGAGGAGGAACCCGCCTTGCAATGCCGAAGAAAATACTGCGCGCCGGACTCATCGTCATTGAAGCCTGGTTCAGGGGCTACTGAGGGAGTCCTGGATTAGGGGGTCTCCAGATAGCCAGACTATATCCTTTGGCCGGACTATTGGACTATGAAGATATGAGATTGAAGACTTCGTCCCGTGTCCGGATGGGACTCTACTTGGCGTGAAAGGCAAGCTAGGAAATACAGATATGTGTATCTCCTCCTTTGTAACCGACCTTGTGTAACCCTAGCCCCCTCTGGTGTCTATATAAACCGGAGGGTTTAGTCCGTAGGACAACAGACAATCATACCATAGGCTAGCTTCTAAGGTTTAGCCTCTCTGATCTCGTTGTAGATCAACTCTTGTAATACTCATATCATCAAGAACAATCAAGCAGGACGTAGGGTATTACCTCCATCAAGAGGGCCCGAACCTGGGTAAAGATCGTGTCCCCTGCCTCCTGTTAGCATCCGCCTTAGATGCACAGTTCGGGACCCCCTACCTGAGATCCGCCGGTTTTGACACCGACAAGATGCATATAGAGAGATGCATAAAAAGTGGACTACGAGAGATAAACTAAGTTGGTAATAGTAAACGATCGATGGTATTGATTAATAATGGAAATTAAGGACAAGAATACAATATTAGACTCAAACTTATAGTAGAACACACACAATAATAGAAGTCCTGGTCATGATAGATCGACTGGGTCACTCAAAACTCAAAAGTAGTAGTAGCTAGCATAAATATATAGAACTTGGCTCCATGCATGTGGGATGTGGCTTGCAGCAATTGAAGGGAGAGCCAAGGCAAGGACCTAATCTAGGCGCCCGGGCTTGTGCCCCTGATGGTCCAGAGGTTGGACGGGAATCGGGGGCAGCGTTGGCAAGGTGGATGTGCTCCTGAACGAGCTTCGCCAAAGCTTGCATGTGGTCGAAGTAGGCCGCCATGCTGGCCTCGTGGACGGTGCTCCAGGTGTCCTCGTAAACGATCTGTCCATAGATATGGCTGAACTTGTCGATGTCATCATGCATGATGAGGCGCTGTGTGGTGAGAGCGACCTCCAGGTGGTCCTCCGGCGGCGCGTCGACCGGGATATGTAGGGCCATCAGCGCGCGGAAGAGATCGTTCCCATGAAGGCCGACGAGCCGGGCCGCGGAAGCCGAGGCGGAGGCGGGGCCTTTACGGTGGCGACGCATGGACTAGAGGCGAGCAGTCAGGTCCTTGACCTTGCTGTTGGCGAAACTGAAATTGTGGATGAAGTCTTCCAGTGCACCCTTGAGCCAGACGGTGAAGCTGGCGTCGAAGAAGGAACGCGCCATCGCGGACATAAGAAGCCCCTGGAGGCGCTACAGTGCGTTAGGCTGCGGGTTGCTCTCCCTGAGCACCTCAATAAGACGTACGACAGTCGCCTGAATCGCCTCCATGGCCGATCTCTCACCGTCTCACTCTTGCTCTGGTGGCCAGGTAGTTGGATCTGAGTAGAAGAAGATGGAGGGTGAGCCGTGGTGAGAGAGTTGCGTGCTTTATACACGAGGATGTCGCTAGCTACAACACAGACAAAGCATAGTAATATGCGAAGCTAGCGACATCACACTTTTAAAAAAAGCACGAGCACAGTGGTTCCATGAAAAGCACGTCTCGATTTGTAGAAAGAGCATTGTCATGGTTCTACAAGACGCTATGTTCTGGACTATGCAGCATGTTTCCACCCAAACGTTCACCATAGAGTCACGGACTTACACAGAGGAAGTGTTGTGCGGTGATAACAGACGCACAATTTTACGGGTACAAGAGGAACGAGCGCCTCTCTATTTTAAAATATTTCAGCTAACACGTTATTTGGAGAGGCACGGCCGTCACATCACATGTGAGTGTGTGTTCCAGATGTTTTCAGTCGCCCGCTCTATTAACAAAAGGAACTCCAAACTTATAGATGATGCACAAAACATGAAAACTTGATGGTTTTTTGAACTTGTGAGTTGCTTCACAGCTGAAGGGCACAAAAACAAGTTCCTGACAAGCTTACAGACAATGCATAAAGTACAAGCTGGAAATCCAAACTAGAAAGCACGCAACAACACCTATCTCTGTCAGCCGGATAACCGTTTTCAACATTCACAGGACAATGGATCCGGCAAATCCATTATTGGACACTGGTTTGTCCAGATGTGTACTTTTTAATCCAAGTTCATATGCCTACAATACCCTGACAATATAAGACGAGCACGCCTAGAAGCCTTGTTGCCCCATTGAAGCACCTCTTCTTGATGTTCATAAAATCCTTTAGTGATGTTGTCTGGGGGAGAGAGAAACTTAAGCCTCATAGTCTTTAACTCCTTTGCATTCAGAATAAAGAACGTTGCAAATTCAATGTTTTTCTTGCAGTGTACATATTTTTCCAGTGTTACTATCTTCAGACAAATGTCATGCTGTTTGAGAAACACCCAGTGCTTGTGGAGCCACTTGTTTGTTACACCTTCCTCACGGCATACTCCTCCCCGAAAATGCTTGAAGAGTGAGAATACTCGAGGACTACAAGGGAAAAGAGAGGCCTCCAATATAGTACACTATGCATTGTATGTGCTTTCAATGCGTTTGGAAACCATTACCTCGATAAACAAGTTCTCTAGGCTAGGAAAGCATCGCATCAAGGGAACAACCTTGTTCAGATTTAATGACATGTGGATAAGCAGGGTCTTCACAGATTGAACCGCCATTGATAGGCTGACTACAGACAAAGCCTGCACCAAGCACATATCATAAAACTAGATGGATAAAAGTTTGCATGACATGAAACTTGGGCAGTGGAACGAATGCAACTAAAGAGTATAGTGCAAAAGGTGAGTACCTCGATAACTGTAGAGCCAAAAACAATCTTGGATTCAGGAAATCCTTTGTAAAAATTGCCCAAACACTCAAGTTTAGGTGCAGAGAAGACAATTATCCGCAACTGTCAGCTCTGAATATCGTGAATCAGCCGTTTAAGTGAGGGCGCATCCTCAACAACGAGTTCACCATTCTCACAAAGGATACAGATGAGTTCAACTTTGGCTGAGTTTATTCTGATGCAGTGGTTCAGGTTATTGCAAACAAGCAGGAGCCACTCGAGGGCAGGGCAACCATGGTTGATTATGCTTTGTAGTGAGACGTCTAATATATCAACCTCCAAAAACGAAAGCCTCTTAAGCAGTGGATGTTTGAACGATTGTGCATACTTATCAGGTATCTGGCAAAGAGCAAATGTGACGGTGTGCAACGAGGAGGAAAACAGCAGCGTGGAAGTCGGTGGTGAGGGCACAGACAAAGAGAATTTGTGTGTTAGTGTGATGGTTTTTCCCACGAAACGTGGGAACATGTAGTAGAACTCGAGAACCTGGAGATTCTTAAGTCTTGGGGATCGAAGCTAGGCGTCGACTGTAGAGGGTCTGCAGTGGAGGTAGCACGCCGGAATGCAGAGGCAATGAACTGCCCCCCTTGGCCGGAGAGGATGGCTTTCGGAAGGCACGAACCATCAACGTCAGGTTGAAAACTGCACCTAGTTCCAAAATATCTAATGCGAATGACATCCTTGCTGGGGAGCATCGAGGCTACGTCGATATGAACTGTTTCTAGGGGCTTAAAAAGACGACCTCCAGGGATCTCACTATACTCGAGATTCAGAGGAGCAGTGCATCATAAAGGACGCCACCGACGTGCGAGGATTTGAGTGCGGCTGCCCTCCTTAGTGGACAGACGGGAAATGATCTCATCGAGGACACCGTCCGGGAGGTCACTGATGCTGTTCGGGAAAGACTCCTGCTTCTCCGAAACATTGAGCCGGCCCGCGCCACTTCTGGCCGCTACCGCCATGCCGCCAGAGGACGGCGTCGCCGGTGGTGCGAACCTCGCCTTCTTGTTTCTCGGGGCACCTGTCCTGATCTCCATCTCCGTCTTTGTTGCTGGGTTCGCACCACCTGCGAGCACCGCTATATGTGGCGTGGATCTAGAAAAACGGCTAGGTCTTCATGGCGAGCGGATCCCGCGTGTGAGGAAGGGAGGGGAGGGGACGTCAGCCAGTTGGACGACAACTGTAAATTATCTTTTTTCCTTCACTATTGCGGAAGAAAACAAAGCATGGTCTTTTTCCTTCTCTATTGCTGAAGGAAACAAAGCACGGTCTTTTAGATACAGAACGCACTATCCTACATGCATCGGACACACACAAGTCGACTAGAGAGAAAAGAGCACGACTCTGCTTTACATCGCCGTTCTCTGTACTGTAAGCAGTTACGGCTTAAACTGAGTCTCCCTGAATTCAAGAATTTTCCGCTGACACGAGCACTCCGTGAGCAGTGCCATTGAGAATAAAGGAACTAGATGCACGGCACTGCCTCTATGATCCAAATGTTTTTCCACGAACATCATGTCTACTTTGTGAGGCAGGGCTCTGAAGCTAGCCTAGGCACGGTTTTAAATAAAGCACATGCACGGTGCTTCCACCACAAGCACGTCTCAATTTCTAGTAACAGCACTGTAATGAATCTATAGGACGCACAGAAAACCTAACCGTCTTTATGACCACTCGCGTCTGCTCTCTTCCTCGCTTATCTTTAACTCTCACTTGGATCCGCCCGTAATGAAGACCTAGCCATCCTTCCAGATCCATGCCACAAATAGTGGCGCTCGCAGGCAGCGCGAACCCAGGAATGGTGATGGAGATAGAGGTCCACTCCGGTGCGCCATGTGAGGGAGTCCTGGACTAAGGGGTCCTCGGGCGTCCGACCTATTAGACATGGGCCGGACTGATCGGATGTGAAGGTACAAAGACCGAAGACTCTACCCATGTCCGGATGGGACTCTCCTTGACGTGGAAGGCAAGCTTGGCGCCCGAATATGAAGATTCCTTTCTCTGTAACCGACCTCATGTAACCCTAGATCCCTCCCGTGTCAATATAAACTGGAGGGCTAGGTCCGTAGACATATATCCTCATAATCATAGTCAGACAGGCTAGACTTTTAGGGTTTAGGCATTACGATCTCATGGTAAATCAACTCTTGTAATACTCATATTCATCAAGATCAATCAAGGAGGAAGTAGGGTATTACCTCCATGGAGAGGGCCCGAACCTGGGTAAACATTGTGTCCCCTGTCTCCTGTTACCATCGACCTTAGATACATAGTTCGGGACCCCCTACCCGAGATCCGCCGGTTTTGACACCGACATTGGTGCTTTCATTGAGAGTTCCACTGTGCTATCGTCAAAAGGCTTGATGGCTCCTTCAATCATCTACAACAATGGTACCCAAGGGGAAACCTTCCTCACTGGACAGATCTTTGTGGCGGCTTCGCACTGCGGGCCAACTCACTTGGCCATCTGGAGCAGATCAAAAGCTATGGCCTGGCCATCAGGTCAGATTTGGAAGCTTGAACTACGTTGCGGATATCCGCGGAGACTAGATCTTCGATGGATTCGAGACCACGGCAGCCTCTCCCTGCCACCATGACGAACATGATGTAAATCTATCATCGAACCATACCCAGGAGATAGTACCTGTAGCTGCTCTGGCCCTAGATCCGGAGCAGATCGCGCCATCCGAAGACGGGAAGCTCAATCCTGCCGCGGAAGCCGCAGACTCAGCGGCATTGGAGCCGCACATAGACCTAACTTCAAGTGACATCTGTGTCACTAGAACCATGGACTCGTCTCCGGCTACAGGTTCTGAACCTTGTGCGTCTGCGTACGTCGAACTTGATCGGTCATCGATCGTCAAATTCAGCTCCGTGGACATCTTTTGGCACTCACCTTTGGGCGACATGTTAAACTCATTAAGAGCACTATCCTTAGTAGAGGGCTCAAAGCCGAACTATATCCGGTTCGATCTGGAGGCTGACGACGGAGAATTTCTCTTCCCACCCACCACCCACTTCATAGACACTATCGAAGACTTAACCGACACGCTCGATTACGGCTCCGAAGACATAGACGGTATGGACGACGATGCCAATGAGGAGCAGGGCCAAAACCCGTCATTTACCAGATGCTGGACGGCCACCTCTTCTTACGACGTGTACATGGTGGATACACCTAAAAGAACTAACAATGATGACAAAGAAGAATCAGTTGAGGACGAACCTCCTGTGATAGCCAATGCAAGGACCCTGAAAAATAAGCAGCAGCAGCTTCAAGCTGACCAAGATCTGCTCAATGATAGATGGACCGATGTCTTAGCAGCCGAAGAATACGGCCTCAAGCGCCCAGCCAAAATCTACCAAAGCACAAATTGCTACCTTAGTTCGACGACGAGGCACCGGAGCCCGTACCATCATCGCGCAATGCGGCTGACCGACCGCCACGTGGTCGAGATAAAACAGCAACTCAAGCTGAACACCAGCCCGCCCCGCCTCATCGTAAAGGCAGAGATAAAACAGGTCGTGGTTATACATATGACCTTCGGTAGGACCTGGACAATAGAGCAGGACATACCAGAAGAACTATGGATCGCGAGGACATGCCTTGACACGTGACGACGACTCTCTATTCGGACGTGACAAGCTTAGTCATGCGCAGGCTGAAAACCGCAGACGGAATCCATCAGAGCTACGTCGCGATGTGGCCCGATATAGAGGCGCCACACACCCTCTTTGCTTCACTGACGAAGTAATGGAGCATGAATTCCCAGAAGAGTTTAAACCCGTGAGTATTGAATCATACGATGGAACAACTGATCCCGCTGTGTGGATTGAGGATTTTCTTCTCCATATCCATATGGTCCGCGGAGATGACCTCCACGCCATCAAATATCTTCCGTTAAAACTCAAAGGGCCAGCTCGGCATTGGTTAAACAGTCTGCCGAAAACTGTATTGGCAGCTGGGAGGATTTGGAAGACGCCTTCCGCGACAACTTCCAAGGTACATATGTCCGGCTACCAGATGCCGATGACTTAAGCCATATAGTTTCACAGCCTAGAGAGTCAGCTAGGAAATTCTGGACTTGGTTTCTAACCAAAAAGAAGCAAATCGTCGACTGTCCGGATGCCGAAGCCCTCGCGTCCTTTAAACATAGAATCCGCGTCAAATGGCTCGCCTGCCACCTCGGCCAACAAAAGCCGAAGTCCATGGCAGCCCTCACGGCACTCATGACTTGCTTTTGTGCAGGTGAAGATAGTTGGCTGGCCCGTAGCAAAAACAATGCAAGCACCGCCGGCACCTCTGAAGCCAGAAATAGCAATGACAGGTCCCGACGCAACAGACACAAGCGTTGAAACAACAGTGATAACACCGTTGATACACCGGTCAATGCCGGATTCAGTGGCTCTAAGTCTGGTCAGCGGAAGACGCCGTTCAAAAAGAACAATTCGGGCTCATCCATCTTGGACCGCATACTCGATCGTCCGTGCCAGATCCATGGCACCCCAGACAAACCACCCAATCATACCAACAGAGATTGTTGAGTTTTTAAACATGCCGGCAAGTTAAATGCCGAAAGCAAGGAGAAGGGATCGCAAAGCAAGGACGACGATGAGGAGCCCCGGCCACCGAACACAGGGGGATAGAAGATGTATCCCCCTCAGGTCAAAATGGTGAACATGATATACTCTACCCACATCCCTAAGAGGGAGCGCAAGCGCGCGCTCAGGGACGTCTACGCGATAGAGCTAATCGCCCAAAAATTTAATCCATGGTTGTCATGCCCAATCACTTTCGATCGTCGGGACCATCTGACCAGTATCCGTCACGGTGGTTCAGCCGCCCTGGTCCTGGAACCAATAATTGATGGGTTCCACCTGACGCGAGTGCTGATGGACAGTGGCAGCAGCCTCAACCTGCTCTATCAGGATACAGTGCGCAAAATGGGCATTAATCCATCACGGATCAAGCCCACAAAGACTACCTTTAAAGGAGTCATACCAGGTGTAAAGGCCTGCTGTACGGGCTCAATCACACTAGAGGTTGTCTTCAGATCTCCGGACAACTTCCGAAGCGAGGAGTTAATCTTCGATATCGTCCCTTTTCGCAGCGGTTATCATGCACTACTTGGATGAACCGCATTTTCCCGATTCAACGTGGTGCCACACTACGCTTATCTCAAGGTCAAGATGCCTGGACCACGCGGCGTCATAATAGTTAATGGAAACACGGAACGCTCCCTCCGCACCGGGGAGCACACCGCTGCCTTAGCAGCAGAAGTACAGAGCGGTCTTTTCAAGCAGAACCTTAATTCGGCGGCCGAGCTCCCGGACACTGTCAAGAGAGTCCGGACTATTCTGCAGCAGGACAGCTCGGCTCGTTAAGAGCTCGACTAGCAATTCAGCCTCCATCCCAGTCCCAACCAAGTGGCGGCAATTGTACCGCGCGTACATAACTACACACTCAAAATACCATGGGCATGGATGGAGGCATAACTAGCTTGTGCTCCACAATACGGCTCGACCGCCCCGGACACACATACTTTCACTATTTCCTTTTTTTCTCCTTTTCAGGTTTCTTTTTCACAGGCCTTCCCTGACGGCTTGACCATCGGTTCTTTTCGAAGGATAAATACACCAAGACGACAAGAAGCATGGACGTACTGGGGAATTTTTAGGTGGTTTGTTTAACGATCCCTTTACCTGTTTTTAGAACCCACACGCAGCTCTCCCTTGGTTAAGGCATATCAAATAGCCTTCTGCTTATTGCACTATTTGTATAAATGCGCTTTAACGCACTAATGAAATGATAATGGAAACAGTTTGCGCCCCAAATTTTACGGCTTTAGCTTACTACCCTTTCTTCTTTTTCTTTCCTAATAACTTTATCAAATAGCACCCGTACACTCTGGTACGTTTCAATTTGCCAGGCGCTTCATAGCGCCCACAACACGGCAACAAAGTCCGAACACTTCTTACAGTATAGTTCGGCACCCCGAATTTAGCACTATATGCATTGGCTCCGAATCATGTCTTTGGTCAATAGTTGGGTTGCCCGGATCCTGTGCTTGCTACCTTACATTCTGTTATATCGGCTAGGGTAGTAAACGGAGAACTACTGTGATTGTGCCCTGGTTTACCCGGAGGAGCACCTCAGTAGAGAAAGCCGAAAACTGACTGTCATGATGCGGCGAGAGCCGGTCAGCTCTTCAGAGGTCTCAAATCTTTAGAGATTTTTTCCGCATTACGCGAGGGATCAATACTTACCCGATCAGGTGTTTACAGCATCCTAGTTCGGATACTAGGGGTTGCGCCTATATTTTTATTGTCAAACTCCTATGGCTAAGTGAGGGTGCTAAAGCCGCATAGTCTGATTGCCTGGTTCGTCACGCTAAACACCTCCTCCAAGGACCAAACAATTGGATCAATATTGTTTAGATTACATCCCGAACACCCCCGTACTACCTACGTGGGGGCAGAATCGACGACTGGCCAACTCTCAGATTTCATACAACACGGCCGCATAGGAGGTGAACTTTTTTAAGTAACAAACATTATATAACATAACGACTTTGTTTCATCATACAAGGCAGAGACAACATGAATCTATTCATTCGAAAATAATGTCTTGCGCACATTGCGTTGCCACAATATGAGACCCCTCCAGGATGTCTTCAAAATACCACCCGGGCGTGTGGTGCTCCTTGCCCTCTGGCGGTCCCCCGGTCGTAAGCTTGACAGTGTCCATCTTCGCCCACCACACGCGGGCGAAGGCCATGCGCGCGCCCTCGATGCAGACCGACCGCTTGACGACATCCAGCAGAGGGCAGGCATTCACCAGCCGCTTCACAAGCCCGAAGTACCTGCCGGGTATAGCTTCAATGGGCCACAACCAGATTTTTAAATCCTTCATGGCCAGTTCGGCCACCCTATGCAGCTCGACCAGCTGTTTTAGCTGATCACTAAAGGGCATTGGATGTTCGAGCGCAAGATATTGCGACCAGAACAGCTTCTCCGTAGAGCTCCCTTTTTCGGCTCGGAAGAACTCCGTAGAGTCAGACAGACTGCACGGCAGATCTGCAAACGCCCCTGGAGAACTCCGAATCTGGGTTAGTAAGAGATACTTCTTCTTCACATATTTGCTTTGCATACTAAACGCCTTACCTGCCGTGATTTTCTTGGCCTCTTGGATCTCCCGGAGGGCGCCCTGGGCCTTAATCCGGGCCTCTTCCGCGCTTTGGCGGGCTGTAGCGAGTTCGGTCTCTCGAGCCGAAACATGGCACTCCAAGGATTCACATTTCTTCACCGCATCCTAGAGCTCTTGCTGGACCTCATCAAGCCAGGCCTCATGCTTCTCACGGGTAGCTTTTTGCTTGGCAGCTTTCTCCTCGACCTGGGCCAAGGCCTGTTTAAGGACCTCAACCTCAGTCACCACTCCTACACATATCATGCCACTACGGTCAATACGCATTGTTTATTCTTTCCAAATATACAGCTAGTCAGTACGTACCTTGCTTGTCTTCTAGCTGCTTCCTCGCTTGGCCGAGCTCCTCCTCGGCCCGCTCCACTCTCTACTTTAGTCTGGAGACTTCGGCAGTGTGTGAGGTCGTGGCCAGCAACGACGCCTCCTTATTCATATAAGATATATTTAGTTAGTTTCTCGAGAAAATAAATTGATCCTCGGTCCGGCTCTTCTTTCCGAACACCGACAATGTCTCAGGGGCTACTGTCTATATTGGGATTTTCTCTTTTGCGTCGCTTACCTCAAAACCTGTCAGTAGGCTGCTGAAGGCTTCGGTTAGTCCGTTCTTGACGGACCGAACCCTCTCAATAACTGTACCCATGAGGATAAGGTGTTCATCCACAATGGAAGCGCCTCGTGGCGCTTCCAGCAAATTATCCGGTGCCTCCGGTTGGACAGAGGTCACCGGCGGAATAGGCACACCCCCTTCTTTCGAAGGAGGTTCCTCGCCGGATTCCGGAGCCATATAGGCCTCCGGACTTGTATTCGGCTGGGGGCCGAACTGAGCAAAGCCCCCATCCCCAGTCGGCATGACGGTCTGCTCCCCCATGTGTCCGGCAGCTGAGGTTTCACCCTCTGGCGTCAGCCAGGCGACCTCCTGAACCTCTCCCTGGTCTGGGAAGGTCCTTTGGGACAACACCTCATCGTTGCCCTTGGTCGTGGGAGAGTGAGCGGCCGACGGTGATTCGCTGGCCATCGCCTTCAAATCCAACGATCCTCTTGATGAGGATCGCAGGGAGCTGTCGTGGGCCGGACTGCAATGGCATAAATTAACATATTAATATCATGAAGCAAGAGAGGCTGTATGCGTGGACATATGCGGGTTTTTAGTATTTACGACGCGGCCAGAGGCTTGTTCGGGGGCGTCACTCCGGGCTGCTGTCGACGTCCCACGCAGAGTTATCCGCAAGGGGACCCTTCCCCCTCTTGGGCACCTCCGGCTCCAGATTTGTGGAGGCCGCCCTCTTCTTCCTCCCCCATGAAGGGGAGAGGTGCTTTCTTCCTCCTCCTCGTCATCGTCTTCGGCGGCGGAGGAGTGAGTATTGTCTTCGGACAACACGTCTGAAGCTCCCTTGCGGAGGGGCCACTCCGGACCCCCTTGGCCTTCTTCTTCGGCGCCTTATAGGGCGCCAGCACCAGCATCTTCGCCAGGAGCGGGATGACTGGTTCCTCGGGCAGCGGAGCCGAACATTGAATCCGCTCTGCCCTCTTTGTACATACCTGAACAAAAATAAAGTTTAGATATCCTCCTTGAAACAAGCAAGTAGAGGATGCGTCTCGAGACATGAAAGGCTTACCGCATTGGCAGAATGGGTAATATCGTGCCCCCGGTCCGAGTCTATGGCTGGGCGTCTCGTTGCCCTTAAAGAGAAACTTACAGGCATCTTCATGAGTGGTTCCGAAGAGCCTTTCCAAGGTTTGGTGCTTCTTCGGGTCAAACTCCCATAACGGGCAGCTTCGGCTTTGGCATGGGAGGATCCGGCAAACCAGCATCACCTGGATTACGTCGACGAGCTTGATGTTTTTATCCACCATGCTTTGAATGCGCGTTTGCAGCGCTATCAGCTCGTCCGACGAAGACCAATTTGGGCCCTTCTCTATCCAGGAGGTGAGCCACATTGGAGCTCCAGACTTGAATTCGGAGGCCATAGCAAAGGTGGCGTCGCGGGGCTCTGTGATATAGAACCACAATTTCTACCACTCCTTGACAGTCTGCACAAAAGTACCCTTGGGCCATGTGACATTGGGTAGCTTGCTCACCATGGCGCCTCCGCACTCCGTGTGCTGGCCATCCACCACCTTCGGCTTCATGTTGAAAATCTTGAGCCATAGTCCAAAGTGGGGTTGGATGCGGAGGAAGGCCTCACACACGACAATGAATGCCGATATGTTGAGGAAAGGATTCGGGGCTAGGTCATGGAAGTCTATCCCGTCATAGAACATAAGCCCGCAGACGAAAGGGTGGAGAGGAAACCCTAACCCGTAGACAAAATGAGGGATGAACACCACTCTCTCGTTGGGCTTCGGGGTGGGGACGATTTGCCCCTTGGCTGGAAGCCGGTGGGCGATTTCTTTCGACAGATACCCGGCCTCCTGAAGCCTGGTGATGTCCTTCTCCCTAACGGAGGAGGCCATCCACTTGCCTTGCCCTCCAGATCCGGACATGGTTGAGTGCTTCCTTGAGGCGGAAAGAATGAGGACTTGGGCATTGGAGCTCAAGAATGGAAGGGCAAAGAAAGAGAGAAGGCATGGGTGAAGAAAAGGGAATCATTATCTCCTTATAAAGGCAGTGAATATCAAGCGCATCCCCACTCGCCTTAAAACTCATGTGTTCCCAAGGGCTGTGTAAATGGAATGATTAGATTACCCATGTCCGTATTGATGAGAATCCCACAATAAGGGGACACGATCTCTGCTTCGACAAGACGTGCCTAAGAAAACCGCGTCTCGAAACGTGGAACGGCAGACAGAAAATGGATCGAAATGATGACCAAGCAGACGCGATGTCACATTACAAAAAGTTGTCAGTGGATTGGACTCGTGCAATATTATATTCTCTGCGGTTGTGTGTGGTACTTGTGTTGCAGATCCGGACACGTTCATTGCGTCCGAAGACTATCTTGGAGTATTCGGAAAGGGGAACCCGCATTGCAATGCCGAAGACAATTTGCGCGCCGGACACCTCGTCATTGAAGCCTGGTTCGGGGCTACTGAGGGAGTCCTGGACTAAGGGGTCCTCGGGCATCCGTCCTATTAGACATGGGCCGGACTGATGGGCTGTGAAGGTACAAAGACTGAAGACTCTACCCGTGTCCGGATGGGACTCTCCTTGACATGGAAGGCAAGCTTGGCGTCCGAATATGAAGATTCCTTTCTCTGTAACCGACCTCATGTAACCCTAGATCCCTCCGTGTCTATATAAACCGGAGGGCTAGGTCCATAGACATATATCCTCATAATCATAGTCAGACAGGCTAGACTTTTAGGGTTTAGCCATTACGATCTTGTGGTAGGTCAACTCTTGTAATACTCATATTCATTAAGATCAGTCAAGCAGGAAGTAGGGTATTACCTCCATAGAAAGGGCCCGAACCTGGGTAAACATTGTGTCACTGTCTCCTATTACCATCGACCTTAGATGCACAGTTCGTACCTTCCAGAGGCCATCCGCATAACATACACCGGAACTTTTTTTAGAGAAGAACATGTCGGTGAAGATGATTTGTACCTTCCAAAGGCCATGCTCTTTGGTCGTGAGAGCACAGTTCACCACCTCTACATTCCGGCGAGCTACCTCCACTGCAGACACTCCACAGTTGACGCCTGGCTTTGATCCCCAAGACTGAACAATCTCCATCTGCTCGAGTTTTACTGCCTGTTTCCACCATGTTTGAGGCAACATGACATAGTGCCATTCTCATGCCCTTTGCTCATGCCATCACCACCAGCATTCAACCCTCAGATTTCCGCCTCTCTCCAAACCATCGCCTTTGCTCTTTGCAAGTTACCAGACAATTATGTACGGGCGCGTAAACTACCTCTGCTCACGAGACTCTCGCTAGTGGATGTTGATGTATCAGACGTCTCATTACAAAGCATCATCAGCTCTAGTTCTCCTACACTCGAGTCTCTACTCCTTGTTTGGACAGTCAGGCACCATCGTATCAGAATAAACTCAAAAAACCTTATAAGCATTGGCATTTGTGGTTACTATGGGAAATTTGTTATAGAGGATGCCTCCTCACTTCAACGGTTGCTTTGTGATGAACATAGCAAGAACTTGCAGATAGTTATCACCTCTGCACCTAAACTGCGGGTCATGGGCAATTTTTTTATATTTTCTGTGAAACCAGCATTGCAAATGACCATATAATTATTCAGGTACCGACTTTCAAAAATATTTTCACCTCCATTCGTTCGTACAAACAAGTTCCATGTAATCCAACCTTTATTCTAATAGTCTTATGTTTTATTCTACATGAAGTGTTTGCCGACAGTCAGCACATCCACAGCGGTTCATTCTATCAAGACGTTATCTATCATCCTGGATTATGACGTCCACGCAGTCTTTGCCTTGGTGCAACGCTTCTGAAGCTTGGAGAACTTGTATATCAAGGTGATGCTTCTCACACAAATTGTAAACACATACCATGCATGGTGTAGAACTCCATTCATAAAAAAACATCACTTACATTTGTATGTAATGGACAAAGTTGTATATGGTCATGGACCGGTATTAGGCACATCTGTGTGTAGACAAAACTAAAAAAAGCTTTTATCACCACGGAGGTTATAGAATTATTCCTTCACTTGCTCTCCCAACAGAATCACTCTCTATGGAGCCTAACCATTTCAAATCTTCATGTATATTTATGAAAGAGCCTCTAATGAAGAAAGTCTTATGAACGACTGTTCTTGTAAGCACCATCACGACATTCGTTTGAAGTCACTGATGCTGGAAAGCTATGTACAATACGAGGAATGCATTCGATTTGTGACATTCTTTATTCTCAACGCAACACAGCTGGAGACTATCAGGATCGAGTTTCTTATTCAAGAAGACTTCATGGAACAATTCTACAAATAGCAACAAGAGGTGCTTCAGTGGGACAAAAAGGCTTCTAAACATGCTTGCCTTAGGTTGTCGCCAAGTTGCAAGCACAGGAACTTGGATCTAAGGCACGCATGCATTGAGCACCTGGATTTAAAGGATCCATTCACTTGTTAGTGCTGAAAACAGTGCTGGAGTGAGATGTTGCCACCACTTTCTAGTTTGGGTTTTACGTAGGTGTGGTGACACAATGCCCATACCTTTTTGCTTAATATGTAAACCTTGCCAACAGCGAACACGGTATTTCGGTCTCTGGCTAAACGGTCTTTTGCTCAACCCATACATTTCATTAGCTAAACGGGCTTGAAGTCTCTGCAGCCACAGCTATGTACATTTGTGACTTTCTGTGATTCAGTGATAAGGGTCACAGGCACGGGCGCCAAAACTGCAAAGGCATCGTGTGGTATTATATAGAGTCATGTTCGCTTGTGTCTGTTTTCCGAATGATTCCGTCAACTCGTTTAGACGGATAGGCACGGACAAGAAGCCCATGGAGACATACTTTAGTATTAGGCAGAGTCACGTTCATGCGTTTATTGCGCAAGCCATACATTTCATTAGCTAAACCGACTTCAAGTCTCTACAGCCACGGCTATGTACGTTTGTGACTTTCTGTGCTTCAGTGATAAGGGTCAGAGGCACGGGCGCCAAATCCGCAAAGGCATCGTGTGGTATTATATAGAGTCATGTTCACTTGTGTCTGTTTTCCGAATGATTCCGTCGACTCATTTAGACGGAGAGGCACGGACGAGAAGCCCATGGAGGCATAATTTAGTATTAGGCAGCATCACGTTCATGCGTTTATTGCGCAAGCCATACATTTCATTAGCTAAATGGACTTCAAGTCTCTGCAGCCATGGCTATGTACGTTTGTGACTTTCTGTGCTTCAGTGATAAGGGTCATAGGCACGGGCGCCAAAACTGCAAAGGCATCGTGTGGTATTATATAGAGTCATGTTCACCTGTGTCTATTTTCCGAATGATTCCGTCAACTCGTTTAGACGGAGAGGCACGGACGAGAAGCCCATGGAGGCATACTTTAGTATTAGGCAGAGTCACGTTCATGCATTTATTGCGCAAGCCATACATTTCATTAGCTAAACGGACTTCAAGTCTCTGCAGCCATGGCTATGTACGTTTGTGACTTTCTGTGCTTCAGTGATAATGGTCACAGGCACGGGCGCCAAATCCACAAAGGCATTGTGTGGTATTATATAGAGTCATGTTCACTTGTGTCTGTTTTCCAAATGATTCCGTCGACTCATTTAGATGGAGAGGCACGGACGAGAAGCCCATGGAGGCATAATTTAGTATTAGGCAGAGTCACTTTCATGCGTTTATTGCGCAAGCCATATATTTCATTAGCTAAATGGACTTCAAGTCTCTGCAGCCATGGCTATGTACGTTTGTGACTTTCTGTGCTTCAGTGATAAGGGTCACATGCACGGGCGCCAAATCTACAAAGGCATCGTGTAGTATTATATAGTCATGCTCGCTTGTGTCTGTTTTCCGAATGATTCCGTCGACTCGTTTAGACGGAGAGGCACGGATGAGAATCCCATGGAGGCATACTTTAGTATTAGGCAGAGTCACATTCATGCATTTATTGTGCAAACCGAACAGAATTGGGATCTGATATGAATACTCACTGTTTACTTTGTGAGGCAATGAGTGGCAGATTTGAGAGACGCTGTTTTTGAAGCGCTCAAAAGGCATGGTCGATGGTATTACATAGAGTCATGCTGCCCACGGAGCTGAACCTTTGTCTTACGCACAGCCACGGGCGTTTACTCTGTGAGGCACGGAATAGCCTATGTGAGATACGCTGTATTTAAAAGCTTATTTCCTTGTATTTAAAACCACGGAGGTGAACTCCCTACGGACACTGTTCCTTATTGAGTTGCATCACGCTTCTTTCATGATGTTACATATATTATTCGATATAAAAGGCATGGACATTCATGGCAGTCTGTGTTTCATTGTTAAGGGTCACAAGCACGGACATAAATCCCTTGAAGGCATGGCATGCTATTATACAGAGTCACACACAGAGGTTTTCTACTTGTATTCCGAATGAGTCGATGGAAACGGTTAGAAGGATAGGCATGCACGTGAGTGCCACGGAGACATGGTTTGTTCTTACCCGGAGTCACATTTGTGCATTTATTATGGAACCCTAACAGAATTGGGTTCAGATGTCAACACTTTCTGTTTTCTCTATGAGGCACGTAATGGCCAATTGCAGAGACAGAAAGAGGCTCACGTTTATTGACGCATTTCCACATGACTGGCGACTACGACATAAAGTAGCATAAACACAAAAAGACATGAAGGTAGATTGATTTCATCAGTTCCTTCATGGCTGCACACAGCACAAAGACAAACAAAGCCCACAGACAGTGGAAAGAGTACAACGGTTGTTTGACAATATTTACACAAAATGCAAACACAAAAAGTTCACAACAACAAATAACTCCCAAGAAATTGACAAACCAACTCAAGACCTATTTTCAGCATGCACATCCGAGTGGATCCGTCAAATCCAGATATTCGACACTTCTGCTTTCTAATTTCGGAAAAGCGGGCCTACAACTTGATGATAACCTAAGACGAGCACATTTAGAAGCCTTTTTGGCCCACTTGAGAACCCTTTGATGCTCTCTGTAAAATACTTCCGTGAACTCTGCAGGAGGCGAGCGAAACTTAATGCTAATGGTATGAAGCTCCTTTGCACTCAGAACAAAGAACCTGGCAAATTCAATGTTACTCGGCAAGGTATCATAATTTTCCAGCGTTACTGTCTTCAGGCAAATGTCGTGATGTTTTAGAACCTGCCCGTGCTTAACACGCCATTTTTTTTCACCATGACAAATGCATCCTACCTAAAAATATACATTTTTTTTTCGCCATAAAGGACGCCACCGATGAGCAAGGATTTGAGTATGGATGCCCTCCTTGATGGGGATACGAGAGATGATCTCACCTAGGACGGCGTCGGCGAGATCGCTGATGCGGTCTGCATGACATCCCTCTTCTTCCTCCTCGGATCGAGAGGGAGCATGGTCGCCGCTTCCATCCCCTCCGACCACCAGCACACCACCAGAACGCGGCGTCGCCGTAGGCGCCACTCTCGACCTCTTGATGCTACGAGCAGCGCTTTCCATCTCCACCTCTGTTGCTGGGGTGGCACCGCCCACGACCAGTGCTCACTGAGATGGATCTAGAGAAACAGATTACATCTTGTCGACCCACGGAACGACTTAAATACCAACGACGGGGAGCGGAGGGATCCACATTAATTACCTCTTTTTTTGTGCGAGGGTCTGGATTAATTACTACTCGTAACAAGTAAATGGTAGGTGGCTGCTTGAAACATTAAATAGAGCCATGGCTTTCAAGGTATGAGATGCACGGTTGAACACACGGACTAGGCACGGGCGTGACTCTCCGTGTTTTAATTATTTACCGCACACATTACTTTGAAGAATCTATTCGACGCCGGAAGCACAATTCTACACTCATCTTGCCTTTGTAAGTTGCAAAATTTTCCATGGGCACGTTGACAATTAAGTAACTATAAAGATCATTTCAAAGTTAAGTAGATTCAAGGCCGTGCCTCTGCCTTGCAGATGATTCTGCCGAAAAGCTCACAGACAAAAGCAAGCAAGTGAAGTGATGACAGAGCCACGGTTTGTCAGCAACCACACACACGATCATGCCTTCGTAGGAAAGTGATAGGAGATGCACTGTTCTACCTGTCACACAGGCACGACCATGGCAAACACACGGTTTTCCATGTACCACACAACGGTCGTGAAGTGATACGACATGCACTGTTCTACATGCCACACAGGCAGGACCATGATTCCACATGCTTCAGTAGCATGCAGAGACGTGATTCTCTCATAAGAAACACCGTGAACCTACTGCCAGGCACTATATCCATTTGTGAAAAAGAAACACAAATACAACTGTGACCCATTGTGTTTGTAATCTTTGCATCACAGAAGCACGGCGTGAAGGCACATGAGGCACGGTTGGACACGCATCGCAAGCACGGTTATGTGCTCTATATTTCAATTATTTACAGACAAGCATTGATTGCAGACCCGTGAGAACACATGAGTCTGTAATTGCTTCAATTATATTCGTAATCAAATGTTCATTAAGTCCTGCAGAGTGACAAG
Source organism: Triticum urartu (assembly GCF_003073215.2). Classification (NCBI taxonomy): domain Eukaryota; kingdom Viridiplantae; phylum Streptophyta; class Magnoliopsida; order Poales; family Poaceae; genus Triticum; species Triticum urartu. The sequence goes on from NC_053028.1 coordinate 445,918,720, forward strand.
TGACTGTCTGTGTTACAATTGTTTTCGTTGGGAGATTTTAAGTCAAATGCACAAAGGCGACTTTCTTTGTTTAGTAGCGTCACGGTCCTTCACACATGAAGGTGAATTTCCGTGTCTCGGTGTTTCAGGTCACAGGCACGGTTGTCAGGCCCACTAACGCATTGACCTGTTATTATCCAGATTCATGTTTGTGTCTCTTTGTGTTCCAAATGATTCCGTTGACTCTATCACCAGGAGAGGCACAGTAGGGAGGCCTAGGAAGGCATGCTTGCGTTTTACACGGAGCCACGCTTGTGCGTTTATTACGGAAACCCAATGGCTCGACGGGCATCTCCTCATTTTCGGGTGTGAACGCCACATGGCGCCACCCAGGGAACCCAAGGCTTCGACGGGCGTCTCCTCCGATGGCTCTGGCTCTTCTCCCGAGGCCAGGCTCCGGCTATTTAAGCTGGACGGAATCTCGAAACTCTAGCCACACACTCATCCCCCTCTGCCCGCCGCCAGGCCATCCATTCCTCTTGCTGCTCTCCATCCTGACCCTCTCCGCCATGGCTGAGCAGGAGGAGACTACTATGGAACCCCGTGTCCAGACACTGCAGGAGATCCAGGCTGGCAAGGGTTCCTCATCTGTATGTTCACTTTGCTTCCGCTTCATTCGTTTTTCCTTTCCGTCGGCTACTTGATTTAGTTGTGAAACGTGAGTAAGCCAGACGGAGTCTCGAAACCCTAGCCACATCCCTTCCTCCTTTTGTCCGTCTCCAGGCCATCCAGTCATCTTGTTGTTCTCTATCCTGACACTCCCAGCCATGGCTGTGCAGAAAGAGACTACTCTGAAACGCCATGTCTAGTCACAGGAGGAGATCTCGGCTGCCGACGCTTACTCAGCTGTAAGTTCGCTCTGCTTCGGCTTCATTTGTTTTTTCTTTCTTTCGGCTACTTGATTTAGTTGTGAAACATGGATTATTGTCGTGAGCTTCCTCCTAAGTTGACGAGGGTGCGTCTTGCCATCAATCTGACACCTTCTCCTTTGTCTAGATGAAGAACCTGTTCAAGACTGTGGAAGCTCACCTCTCCAACCTCGTGGAGATAAACACAAAGTTGAACGACAAGAATGAAGCCATCATTGCATGTCTTATGGATGAGAAGGTGCATATCAAACTTCAGCACGACAAGCTGAAGCTGGAATCATACGTTATGAAAAAACAGATCGAGGAACTTCGCGCCGAGCAACCAAAAAAGAAGTCTCCCCGGACTAAGTAGATAGCAGCGACCCTGATCATCGTATCTGAAGCTATTAAGCAGTGCACTAAAAGTTTCTTATTTTGTCTTGCGTTACCTTGTGTTGTCATTAACTTTGATAACAAATGTGTTTTGGTTTCCTGGGTCACGTTCATTCCAAGTTTATGGGTACAGATGTGAACATTAATGTAATGACCTATTCGAGAGACGTTGTTTCTAAAAGCACGGGCGTGAAGTCTCTGCAGTCAAGGTTCTTTGAACCAACTAGACTCATGTCTTGTGCACTGATGAAGGCATCGACGTTCCTGCCTTTCTTTGTTTCAGTTTAAAATTATTCTCACACTTCTTCTCTTACGCATAGCCACGGGTGTTTACTCTATGAGACACCGAATGGCCTATGTGAGAGATGCTATTTTTAAAAGCTTATTTCCTTGTATTTAAAAGCACAGACGTGGACTCCATACGGACACAGTTCCGTACTGAGTTGCGTCACACTTCTTTCTTGATTCTACGTATATTATTCGATAAATGCGTGGACGTTCGTGGCTGTCTGTGTTTCATAGTTAAGGGTCACAAGCACGAGCATACAATCTTCAAAGGAATGGCGTGTTATTATATAGAGTCATGCACAAAGGTTTTCTGATTGTATTCCGAATGAGTCGGTGGACTCGGTCAGAATGAGGGGCACGCACCTAACGCCCACAGAGGCATGGTTTTTTCTTACCCAGAGTCACGTATGTGCGTTTATTACGGAAACCTAATAGAATCGGGTTTAGATGCCAACACTTCATGTTTACTCTGTGAGGCACGTAACGGCCAATTCGAGAGACAGAAAGAGGCGAACATTTATTGGCGCAATTTCACATGACTGGCGACTATGACATAAAGTAGCATAAACATAAAAAGACATGAAGGTAGATTGATTTCATCAGTTGGAAGCTCCTTCGTGGCTGCACGCACCACAAAAACAAACAAAGCCTACAGACAGTGCAAATAGAAAAACAATTGTTTGACAAAGTTTACACAAAAAGCGAACTCATAAAGTTCACGACAATAAATAACTCCCAAGAACATGAGCAACCATCTCACGACCTATTTTTCAAGCATGCACTTCTGAAATGGATCCGTCAAATCCAGATATTCAACACTCCTATCTCTTAAATACTGACGCACGTGGGTGCAACTTGGTGATAATCGAAGACGAGCGTGTTTAGAAGCCTTTTTGTGCCACTTCAGAAGCCTTTGTTGCTCTTCGTAAAATACTTCAGTGAACTCCGGGGGAGTGTAGACAAACTTAATGTTGATGATCTCCAGATGCTTTGCACATATAACAAACAACGTCACAATTTCTTCATTACCCCGGCAAGGAATATAATCTTCTAGCGTTACTATCTTCAGACAAATGTCGTGATGTTCGAGAAACTGCCGGTGCCTACGACACCATATGTTTTTTTCACAATGACACCTCAACCGTCCCTAAAATACGACCAATGCTCAGTGAAGTGTTTCTGGAAAAATGGATTATGTCCTGTTGACCCACAAAATGACTTAAATACCGAGGGGCATGAGAGGGGTACAGATTAATTACCTCTCCTTTGTTTTTTCTGTAAATGGTAGATGCCTGCTTGAAACATTAAATAAAGTCATGGCTTTGATTATACAAGATGCACTGTTGAACACGCAAACCAGTCATGGGCGAGCCCCTCCATGTTTTAATTTTGTACGGTACACATACATTAAAAGAATCTGATCCACGCCGGAAGCACGGTCCTACAATCATCTTATCTCTGTGATATATGAAGTCAATGGAATTTGATTCAGATACATTCATATTCATATTGATTCAGAGAAGCACAGAAAGATCCGGAGTAGCATACATAGAGATATTCATAAATAATTTCATAGTAGCACATAGTACCATACACATTGATTCTCATTCAAATCTTACAAAGAACACCACTTATACATAGATAGGAAGATAGATAAATAGATATATAGATACATAGAAAAAACAGATCAGTCATAACGCTGGAAGAAATGATCCCACTTTCCCCGAGTAGCTGGATGAGGAGCCATGACTGCTCTTCTCCTTGCCCAAGCAACAATCTACATGAAGCTCCTTCCGCTTCCGTCACGGAAAACAAGCTCGAGCTCTTCATCGCTGCACTTCCACAGCACCTTATCGGAGAGCCGACGGTTGTACTCTTGCTCCCGCTCATCCTGGGTGGCCACCTCTTCCCTCTGCCCATGCCTCCTCCACCTCCTCCTACTCCAATGTTTTGTTGCCGGAGGCCTCATCTCCATGGCCTCTCCCTCCTCCTGTGTTACATCTCCCAAATTACGATCAGGATCCATCTCTAGGGTTTGATGTGGGTGGCGGCTGATGGAGTGGCTGGGGAAGGATGGCTGGTGTGGGGAGGCATTTATATTGACAAAGGTGAAGGGATGCAATGACCCATTCCAAAGACGCTGTTCTTAAAAGCACGGGCGTGAACTCTCTACATCCACGGTTTTGAATCAGGTAGCCTCATGACTTGTGGACTAACGATATCGTGGACGTTCATGGTTTCCTGGCGTTCTGTGTTTCAGTGTTTCGGCTCACTGGCACGTGTGGAAAGCCCACAAAGGCATGGTCATGTTCGCTTGGGTTTGTGTTCTGAATGATTCCGTTGACTCATTCAGACGGAGAGGCACGGACGTGAACCCGTGGAGTCATGGTGTGGTATTACATAAAGTCACGTTTGTGCATTTACTGCAGAAACATAACATAATTGGATTCAGATGTGAACCCTCACTGTTTACTTTGTGAGGCAATGAATGACCGATCAGAGAGACATTGTGTCTACAACCACGGTTTTGTACCAAGGAGCCACTATCAAATGCATGGAAGTCAAGCAACAAGGGCCACACTTTTAGTAGTAGAAAAAGCACTTTATCAGCTGGTGTTACTCCTTTGTTAGGCGCACAGTAGGGTCGCTGTGGAAGGCACGTTTTTCAAGCAGAGAACGATCATCACGATGCCACGACAAGGTCAAAAGCATGGTTGTGAGTCTGCAGTGTCACGGCTAGAATCCTCGAGATGCATTTGGGTGTGACCTATTGAGTAGAAACTCGGTTGTGCGGTCACCAGAGGCACTACATAACGCCCCGCAAAACATGTTTGGTTGACCATTGTGGTGGCTGTCTGTGCTTTTAGCTCTTTTCATCTCTCTTGTGTCGCAGCAGAGACGCATGGTTGTATTCTTACACCATCCAACTTCATAAAGAAATGGCTGCAAAAATTTACAAGCAAACCTATCGCCCTTATAATATTTTCTTAGCCGAGTAATAAAAATACCTAAACAAGCAAAATCTGTTCTGCTTAAATTTGTTTTTCTACAACTGCACCAAATAAACTTACAAGCCGTTTTTATAACCACAGTACGAGGAGCAAAAACAGTGCAGCGGCTCAAATGCAGCTCCATCAGTGCAAGGCTCAACTGCAGCTCCTCGGCTTGTATGGTAGGTACATACGAGAAGCACTGCTCTACCTGCAACACATGCACGGTTGTGCATGCATTCTGTGCATGATAGGTACATATGACAGCCACTGTCATACATACAACATAGGCACGGTTACACATACAAGGTGCATCTCTGCACTGAAAAATTAAACCTACTTTATATCTTTTAGCCTTGGTGCCACATCATTTTATAGTCCTTCGGCCCGTACAAAGCCGCAAAACCCCACATTTCCTTCATGGATGCACGCAACACAAAAACAGACAAGCCTACACACGGCGCAAAGACTACAACGGTTGTATGATAAAGTTTACATAAAAACCAAGCTCAAAAGAATGCAACAACAAATAACTCCATACACCTGGACAACTAACATAAGGCCTTACTTTAGCATCCACACCAGAACGGAACCATCAAATCTAGATATTCAACACTCCTCTTTCTTAAAAGCGAACGCGCGTGGCTGCAACTTGATGATAATCTAAGACGAGCACGTTTAGAAGCCCTTCTATGACACTCCAGAACCCTTTGTTGCTTTTCGTAAAATACTCTCGTGAACTCTGCGGGAGGGGAGGTAAACTTAATGGTGATGGTCTCCAGATCCTTTGCACTAAGAACAAAGAACGCCGCAAATTTAGTGTAACTCCCGGAGCGAACATAATCTTCCAGCGATACTGTCTTCAGACAAACGTCGTGATGTTTGAGAAACTGCCCGTGCTTACGACGCCATTTGTTTTTTTCACCACGACAAATCAACGATCCCTAAAATATAAATGATAGGTTGAAATACTTAGCGTCTATAAAAAGAGATACAGACCATCGAAAAACCAAATGAAACAATTAGTTCTACCACCTCCGCAGCAAGAAGTTAGACATAGACTTGTCTATATATGGATGTATCCAACAATAAAGCATGTGTAGATACGGGTGCATCAATTCCAGTCAAACTAAGACAAGCATTTTGAAATGGAACGAGTACTACAGTATGCACATTTCTAAAGATCATCACCTCGACAAACAACTTCTCTAGTTTTGGAAAGCATTGCAGCAATTCAACGACGATGTCCACTTTATAATACATGTAGATAAGCAAGGTCTTGACAGATTGACGCATTGTTGTTAGAATGCCTGCCTCCAAACCCTTCATGAAAATCAACAAAAGTTGGATCACAAAACTAATAGAATAAAGGTTGGATTAAATAAAAATTGTTTCCTCACAAACAAAGTGAAGCTGGAAGTATCGTGAAAACTCAGAGACATCGGTTACCTCCAAGTCCTGACTCGGCATGAAGAATAGAACATAGACCATCAAATTAATAGAAAAAACATCAGAACAAGTGCAGCTCTATTCCAGTATGAAGGAAAGTCAGTACCTCAAGACACATCGAGGGAGACACGAACATGAATTCACCCAACGTCTCCAGTTTAGGTGTAGAGACAACGGTTATCGAACAGTCGTCGACCAGACAATCAGCAATAAATCGTCGAAGCGAAGGGGCATCCTCAATAATGAGTTCTCCGTGTGGACAAAAAATGCCAATTCTTACAAGGTTAGACGAGTTTATTGTGATGCAACGACCTCCTCTATTGCAAACAAGCAGGAGAGACTCAAGTGCAGGGCAACTAGAGTGGATTATGCTTTGCAGCAAGGCGTCTGATATATCAAGTTCCATCAGCGAGAGTCTTTTCACCAACGTTAGCTTAAGCGTCGCTACGTAATTGTCTGGTATTTGGCAAAGAGCAAAGGCGAGGGTGTGGAGAGAGGAGGAAAACCGAAACACGGACTCCGGTGCCGAGGGCGTAGATGAAGTGCATAGATCCAGTAGTGTTACCTCTTGTGTTAGAAATCCTGGGAAGAGGTAGTAGAACTCAAGAACCTGGATATTGTTCAGCTTCCAGGATCGGAGCCAGGCATCAATGATGGAGGGTCTGCACTGTAGGTAGCACGCCAGGATAGAGAGGCGGCTAACCGAGCCAGCATGGCCGGACAGAATGGATTCCGGAAGACTGACAACATTACCGACAGGATTTCAACAAAGCCGCATCCCGGAATAGCATTTGCAAACGCGCTCCTCTCTGAAGGCGGACAACTGAGATATGGTCTCGATATGAACTGTTTCTACAACCTTAAAAAGACGTGAGACAGATATCTCACGGTAGTCGAGATTCAGAGGAGCGATGGGCCACAAAGGATGCCAGCGACGTGCGACGATTGGAGTACGGATGCCCTCCTTGATGGGGAGACGAGAGATGATCTCACGTAGGACGGCATCAGCGAGATCGCTGATGCGGTCCGCACGACACCCCTCTTCTTCCTCCTTGGATCGAGAGGGAGCACGGTCGCCGCTTCTATTCCCTCCGATGACTAGCACACCACGAGAAGGCGGCGTCGACAGTGGCGCCACTCTCGACCTTTTGGTGCTACGAGCAGCGCATTCCATCTCCACCTCCATTGCTGGGGTGGCGCTGCCCACGACCAGTGCTCAGTGAGGTCGATCTGGAAAAATGGATTATAGCCTGTCAATCCACAAAACGACTTAAATATCCACGACAGGGAGCAGAGGGGTCCACATTGATTACCTCTTTTTTGACGCGAGGGTCCGGGTTAATTACTACTCGTAACAAGTAAATGGTAGGTGGCTGCTTGAAACATTAAATAGAGCCACATCTTTCAAGGTACGAGATGCACGGTTGAACACGCAGACCAGGCACGGGCATGCCCCTCCGTGTTTTAATTATTTATGGCACACATTCAATAGAAGAATCTGTTCGACGCCGGAAACACGGTTCTATAGTCATCTTGCCTCTGCGAGCGGCAAAATTTTCCACGGGCACGTTGACAATTAAGACACTAGAAGATTCAAGGTCGTGGCTCTGCTTTGTAGATGATTCTGCTGAAACGCTCACGGACAAAACCAAGGAAACGAAGTGATGGCAGAGGCACGGCTTATATGTACCAGACACACGGTCCTGCCTTCGGCATTGCAATGCACTGTTCTACCTGCCACACAGGCACGACCATGATTACATGTGCTTCAGTAGCTTGTAAAGACGTGATTCTCTCACAGGAAACGTCGTGAACCTACTGCCAGGCACTATATCCATTCGTGAAACAGAAACACAAACACAATAGTGACCCATTGTGTTTGAAATCTTTGCATCACAGAAGCATGGCGTGAAGGCACATGAGGCTCGGTTGGATACACATCGCAAGCACGGTTATGTGCTCTATATTTCAATTACTTATAGACATGCATTCATAACAGAAGAAAAGCGTGAGAACAGGCGAGGCACCATTACCACGAAAGCCACGGTTATGCAGCCCCAGAAGCATGATCCAGATTCTGTGCTTAAAAATGTTTTTGTTCCATAACGGCGGGCTTGACCATGCAACCACGAGAGTCACGGTTGAACAATCACCAATGGCATGGCCGTGGCTGCATGTGCCCTTCAGTTATTTTTATCTCTATGTCATGCAGAAGAGAAGCATGCGTGTATGCTTACAACACCCACATTCAGAAACCGACGCGGCTGCGGAAAATAACAAGGAAACCCGTGCCTCAGATATTTTTCTCCGCCGAGTAAAAATACATAAAGAAGCAAAAGGCGTTTTTATTTAAATTTGTTTTGTTTCTATAACTGCAAAAAATTAACTTACAAGCCGTTCTTGTAACCACAACACGAAAAAATAAACAATCGACACCCGCTCGCCCTCCTCACCGATGCTTGCTATTTCATCGCTCCACGTGCGGCCTTGTTTTTGAATGTTTCATGATCCATTCTTCCTTCTTCACCCTTGTGCAACCCCACCCTTGTGCGTAGCTATTCAACCTATTTACCTGTAAAATTAATATACATACATAAAAACAAAGCGAAAGATTGCGGTCATCACTGTTTTTTGCTTACGTCCTATTTAAACTACATTATTACCTTTTAATTTTTCTATTCGTACTGTTCTCCGGTACCAAAAAGTCTCCACTCAGATATTTCCTTTATGGAAATGGATTGCGCAGATTCCGTGCCTTGTCCCGGGCTTCCCTACGCGCATTCTGTGTGCTTGGCTTGTGTGATGTTCGATTATGGCGTAGATGCAAGACTTTGGTAAATGCTTCCTGTTGTCAGTGGGATCGTTGGAGTTGCTGGCGTCTGACGTCTTCCTCCTGGGCTTGGAGTGCATTCTCCTGAGCCGTTTGATGTCCTCGATGGTGTTGTCGACCATTTCATTGACCTTGCCCTCTTCTCCTGCTGCGATTTCCTCTTCTCCTCTTCAATCCTCATCCTCTCCTGGACTTCTGGGTTTCCCGGGCAGTTTGTTTTCCTGTGACCCTTTACTCCACAATGACTGCACTTGGATGCGGCTTTGTTGCCTTTTCCTTTCTTCTCAGAACCAGCTTTGATTCGATCTCCTTTTTTCGTGCCCTTTGAGACACTCATGGGAGGGTTCTCGAGAGTTTCGGCAAGAATCCTGTGTCCGGTTCCTCAGAAAGTGCCGCCATGACTTTTATTTTCATATCTAGCGTACACTCATGCAGCACACTATATGCCTTCTCTTCTCTGCAAGCATTTGAATAGATATCCAACAACTCAGCGTAAGAGAGGCCAAATCTCATAGTTTCATCATCTTGTGCGGTATGCTATCACCTTGACTTGTAGACAGAACTTTCAGACTCTCTGATAGATTCCTGGTCCATTTGGGGATGATGAAGGATTTTGGAAGTTGATCGATCATGCATGTTTGGTCCATCACCTTAAGCACATGGCAGCACTGAATGCCATCCCTACTCATTTCTTGTAGCTGCAACTGTATATTTCCTTTTGCTCATCCACATCTACCCTGAACTCAGACCTGTCAAATTCCTCGCCCAAATATGGTTTCCACTCTCTTGTTCCATGCTCAACAATCCTTTTTAAAAAATACAGCCTCCCCTTTGCCAGGTCAGAGCACTTGTAGTATGTTCGGTTCCGTAGCTCCAGCTGGAATTTCCTAAAAATTTCATTCGTGTATACTTCACTTGCTTGTCTCTCAATCGGAAAACCTGTCTCTAGTGAAGGCATCTTCTCGACAGTTCGGTGTCTTTTCTTGTCAAGCGTCACGAGGCAATTTTGCTGAATCATGTGATACGCACCAACAAACCTTTTTATAGTGTCCTTATGGTCGACGTAATTCTTCCACATTGAATTTGTGCTCTCTCTGGGAGTGGTTGTTGATGAGATAGGATAGAAGTAGTCCTTGAAGTAGGCCGGCACCTAGAAATTTCGGAGTTCCCATACCATGTTTAGGTGTTTGTTGCCTTCCGCCTTGTGCACAAAAATTGCTGCTTTCTAGGAACACTCAAACTCGTATTGATCTAGTGAGTTTTTCACGATTCGTAAATAAATCACCAGACATCCCTGGGTGCTGCACAAACACTACTGCGTTATTTTCCTTCATGTTCTTCCTACTATGCCACCAGCAGAACCTGTGCCTCGTTCTTGGAAGAGCTTCCTTTATTGCAATCTTCATCGCTTGGTCCTGGTCTCTTATTATGTATTTCGGCTATTTTCCTCCCATTGCCTCGACAAACGTGCTTAGGAGCCACTTGAATGACCCTATTTTCTCATCCTTCAAAAGGCCTACTGCAAACAGGATGGTCGACCCATGGTTGTCGACACCTATAATTGGTGCAAATGGCAAGCCATATATATTGTTAGAGAATGTCGTGTCAAAAGACACGAAATCTCCATATAGCTCATAATTCATCTTGCACAAGGAGTCTGTCCAGAACAGGCTCCGCACTACATTGTTCTCTATCTCTTCCACATGGTGGAATCCCAGACTCTGCCTCTGCATATCGGCAAACAGTTTCATGGTGTCCTCAATGTCAGTACCGCGCTCTCCAGCCCTGTCTCGGCATGCAATGTTGGTTATATCAATCGTGTCGAACATAATTTCTCGCCTCGGTTTCCCCATGGTAGTAAAAATCTGCATAACCTTCCTTGGTTCTAACCTCGCCTTCTGGAACACTTGTATAAAGAATTTCTCCTGAGGTGTCATCTTCTTATAGCATCTCATGAACTTCAGCATCCAATCAGATGGGTGAAGTTGGTGGTTGTTCTCTAGGCGCATGTTCTTCAGATACCATTTCCTCCTATCTATATCCCTCTTGGCTGTTATTTGGACCGGGCATCTTGTACGGATCAAGCAGTTGCTCCTTCTTTCCTTAACATGTCTCTCAATTGTCTTATTCTGCCCTTCCTTGGTGCACTGGAACACCTGCTTATCAAGCTGCCCATCATATGTCAATCTTCTGCTCGTTGATCGCTTAGTAGCAAAGCCGACCCTTCTTGCATATCTGCAGAAAAAGAAAAAGCACTCATCCAATGATCCGAATACCATACCACCCTCTGGTTCTAGTGCTTCGGTGACCTCCTGAATCGTCGGGTATATGCCTTCTTTGAACATGTCATCCATTTCTTTCTCTACAATCGTCGGCGGTGCCATGATGATTCTGTCTACCGTGTCTTCATTTGTCTAATCGCATTCACTTCTGATGACATCAGTTTCATCGCCAGCCACATGTCCACTTACAACGGAGTTGTTGCTGCTTTGTTGTTTGTCACATGCAGCAGCGTCGTTTCTGCATGGCACGGTCAAATCCATAAATGATTCTGCTTCTCCACTGTCACATTGTGGAATGCTCCTCCCTATTTCTCCGGCACTCATGCATCCAAGAGAGTGTGCTGCTTCTACCATGCAATCTGTGCTACCGTTGTACACTACTTGTTGCTGTGAACGTTGTGTTCCCTTCATGATGGATGGAGGACTATGATATTTCTTTGCCTCATCTGTTATCCCCTCCGCCAAGTCCTGAACCATGGCATGAAACAAAATTAGATGTCTAGAGCAGCATATGCATTTTTTTAATTTCTAAACAAAAGATTTATATGATTTATCAGGGCTCGTCTGGTATACCAAAATGAGACCCGTGCCTTTTCACCAAGTATAAGTGGTATACCAGAGGCACTGTTCAAATTATACCCAGCAGCATGGATGTGACTATGCTACACATACATCTGGACCAGAGGCACGGTTGTGCTTCTGTTTGCACCATACAACAAGAGAGGCACAACAATAGTGCTTCTTGTAGCATCCTATATAGGAGAACAACTGCACATACATCCATACCAGACGGACAGCCGTCCCCTATTTTGCACTTTACCCTGCCCTTCCATAAAACTCTCTGTGTGTTGAACTGAAAAAGCATAGTTCCGACATCACCTTTGTTTTCCCATGCCTCTCTTGTCCAGGAAAATTGGCGACAACCTCCGTGCATTGGTGATTTCGCTGACGATTCTGAATGCCATTAGAGATCCTTTGGAAGGACCCCTCATGTTGAACGCCACAAGAGATCCTTTCAAAGGCCCATGCCTTATGTTTTCATTGAACCGTGGACTACCGTGATACTTGCTTCCTTGCTCATACACTTGCATGTGCAAGATACTATAATTTAAATATACCGGGCAAAAACAAAGAAAAAATAGCTCACAAAAAATATACATTTGCTTTAAATGTTGTTGCGCGTTCGTATTTGCTGTCATCTGTATTGCTTTCTGGTGCTGTTGTACTGTAAGGTTTATTCCTCCTATGTTTGATTTTGTCGTTGGGCTCTTCTTGTTTGTGCAAACCGTACTGAATCCTTGAACACCAATTCTTTTGTTGCCAATCATCCTTCTGCTTGCATCAAAGGAAATTTTGTTACCTTGTATCTCTTCATTATGACTGCCTTCAAATGTTGGGTCGTCACAGCGCCCGCTCCGCGCCTTTGTGGACATATGTGTCTTGAAACAAAAAAATAATTATAGGAACATGCGAGTATAACAAAGAATTAGCACGTAAAACTTCTACCAACGTTCAAAATCAGCGTTTCAAGTTTTCACCGTTACCTACATAGTCTACTTAGTTGAGTCTCTGATGCTTACAATACTCCTCTTCGCAGGTGTCTGTTGAACACCATGCTCCTGGTTGGGACGTTTGCCAAGAACTTGCATCCCGCTCTTGACTCCAATTATTCTAGCCTGCAGTGTGCCTGTTGGACGGCATCTGCATCCTTGATCTTCTTCTCGTTTTGTACTAATTTTTCTCTTCCACCTCTCGATACTCAACTGTAGAGTAGATGCACAGGATAAACAGATATTACAACATTCATCTAGGAGATATTAATCATTTTTTTGTTAATGATCTACTCTTTGGTGCTCAGTGGTGGCACCTTGACAGCAAACGTTCCAGAAATGAAAGACCAAATAACCACAAATGCTAATGTTCAACTGACTTACTATTACCTTCCTCCCATAATCCTTGCCAATATCGTTCAAAGATCGACCACTCCTATTGTCCTGATCAGATGATGCAGTCCTGAACATCTGCCGAAAAAATAGACGTAATAAAAATAAAGGTTACACACCTGCAGCCTCAGTGTTGAAACTTTTCCAAGTCGATCTCAATCATTCTTACTAACCTTTCACACTTACCACACAATAGCTATATATTTTAGTTCTATATAAATGAGATATATAAATATATACATATATTAATTTTTAATTAAACTACAACCTCAACCAAAGTGAGGTCCTCTGATGCTAGTTTGCTTGTGCAACACATAACACAAAGATAACCATGAATCCCGACCACAACGAATTCATCAACATCGTACACCCAAGTAGTTCTGTACTATGCATTCCAACCTCGGATATTTCATCAGCACCATCACAGTGATTCTAAGAAGTAACAGCTAGCGAACAGAATTTCTGTATGCAGCTTCCTAAGGACCAACTTAGGCAGTAACATCGTAATACTTTTCAACAGAAGCGCAATGTTGAATTAAGAACCACACTACCTACCGCCGGAAAAGAAGGACTCGGAAACTGAAAAACCATCCAGCATGTAGCATGACAACAAAGATATAATGAAGTGACGTTTCGACATAGACCCAAAACCAGCATCGCTCAAATTGAATCTTGTGTATCAGGATTTTTTTACTAATCTTTGATTGTCGAATCTTATGCGCTGATTGTTCGAAAGTCACACCTTTCGAATTTGTGGGGGGATCTACTGCCCTGCAGTCTGTCAGCAATCTCCTTGGATAATTTTGAATCTCAGAGAGAGAGAAGAGAGAGAGGGAGAGGGAGAGAAGGAGAGAGAATGAAAGAGCCTGCTTTGATTTTTTGCGTGCAAGAAAAGACTCACCTGGTAGGTTGGGTAAGTTGACGCATGAGAGATGCACATGTTTTTCGGTGTGACGAGATGTGGTAGGTCGACTTCACTTGACCGTCGAACTGACAAGTGGGCTCTCAATTACTATTTCCCCTAAGTCCCTCACTAACTTGTGGGGTCGATCGTATTGAGTCCTAGGAGGAGTACCTCCATCTCGCGTGAGAAGATGTGGTAGGTGGACTTCATAGTCGTACTAACATGTGGGCTCTCATATAGTTCCTCTAAGTATTTAACTAACTTGTGGGGTCGTTCGCAGATGAGTTCCAGATCTCTCTCCATCTAGCATCGGTGGCGACAGGCAAAGCATATTCTAGCTCTCCAAAGGAAAACTTACAGTCTCGTCCTGATCCCTCCACAGAGCTCGCTCGTCACTGAAAAATTATCGGTCTCCCTCATCTCACTTGCCGTGGATCTCCTGTTCAGGTAATCCATTGCTTCCTCACCATCATTATGCCACCGATTCAATGTTTGAACAAAAAAATTACCGGTGCTAGCAATTCTGTGGGCTGCGTACACCCCGCATGTGCGCAACACAATAGGTGGGGTGCGATTTAAATATCGGTTCCGGATCTAATTATCTTCAGCTGGTCCGTGCTCAAACTGTTGCGCCGTCTTAATGGGAGAAGGGTTATGGATTTAAAATTAGGACTCAACTGACCTCACTTTAATCATGCCAACTGCATGCTTGCGCCGTGGTTTTGCTAAGTTGATTTATATCTCCAGCCATGCAAAACTTAAGCACTCTCGTGACCACAGATTATATTAGTTGTAGAGGTCAATGAAATTGCAGTCAAAATTCACTATCCTAATCCCTAACATGAGGTCACAGGTCAAATGATTATATAGATCCGCAATCTATAGCGGGTATCCAAAGGACTTACATTCATTTTTGCAAAGCAGTTACTAACTCAGAGTTAGAATCCGTCTTAGCTAACCAAGCTATTGATGATGGTCTCACATGGACTGCTAACAACTATCTTACATAGCTGACCTGGTAACGATGATGTCTCATGACCTCTTATGTAGAGTTTGATGAGATGGACTCCACCCCACAGCTGTCGGAGACTCAGTCTCAGTCTGTCGATGCCACAGAGATTGTCACCCAAGATTTCATGGTTCATGACCACCTAGAGACAGAGAGACTAAGGATCGAGTTAAAACGTGTAGCGCACAAAAAGCTTGTTGAGGAGTACATGACAAAGAAGCAGCTTGCTGCCTCGAAGTAGGTGTTTTTTATCATTCATCTCGCGTGTGTCGATGAAATTTCTTTGGAAATCAATGCCTCTCATTCTATCTGCATTTTTAATCACAGCTTAAATATTTGTCTCTATTTTGCTGACTCGGCGTTTATATGTAAGCTTCTCCCAGAAAAGCATGTGGTTCAACAATACATTTGTTAAAGGTCATTCCTTATCTTTGTCCATGGACCTGTTACAATGGGTGAATATGAAGAAGAGTTCAGCACAAAACTTAGCTTCCAGAAATTCATTACTGTCTGTGAGAAGCTAACAAAACCACAGAAGCAGCTTGCTAGAGATATTGGTTTTGGATACCTTCTAGATCTATGCTGTCGCGAGCTTCCAAGGTGTTTCGTTCGCTGGCTTGTTCGCTATTTTGATTGCCCTTCCATGTGTTTCATACTGCCTAGAGGATACATATTCCTTATCAACTCATACACCATGCACCGGATCTTAGGAATTCCACTGGGCGGGCAGATTATCCCTAGAAAATGCTCAAAAGCTTTCAGATGTCAGGTTAAGTCTGAAACTCGGTGTGCTGGGCACGCTCCAAACATCAGAGAGTTAACTGATCTCATAACCCCGGAGCTGACAGGAGAAGTGTTTCAACGGGTGTTCGTGGTGTTTGCAACAACAGTATTTCTACCAACAACATATCATTGTGTTAGCCCCGACTACTTAGCCGCTCTGGAAGGACCAGCAAGTAACATATCATCATATGATTGGTCCAATGCTGTCACAGAGAAACTGGTGGCATCACTCCGGACCTTCAAGGACAAAGGATTCGCAGGCGCCCTGTGTGGCTGCCTCCTGATTCTAGTGGTTCATTCACTAACTTGTACATTTCTTTATACCCACAAGCAACTACAAGAACATGATTCATTTTTACCTCTCCCCCCCTTGTAGATAACGTATTTTGAGTACCTGGATACGAAGATTATGGACCTGGAACCTGACACTCATGCAAGACTTGTCATGTGGGACACAAAGGCCATTAAGAATTATGCTAACGTAGACAGCCTGTCAACAGAGGACATAATTTTTGGAAAACACACGGTGAGTCAACTTTTCATCATTTTCCTTTGGCGAAGTTTTCGACTCAACATAATGACTTAGCTACCATGTATAAATTTGACATGATTGTAATTGTTTCCTTCCTCATGCCAGCTGAAAGACATTAGGCGCACGCCTTTCCAACCACCGCCTGGCTTTCAGGCGCCATTTTTCCAAATGAGTCCTAGACTAGAGGCCTACATAGAAGAATTTGTGCCTCAAGAAAAACTTTCTTCCGTAAGTGATTTCCAGCTTCTGCACTTGATTTTATGTTTGAAATGATGTTCCCTAAGTTTTCACGAAACAAATACAATGTCCTCCCTGCATTAGCTAATGTGTGTTGCCATGATGCTTTAAACCTCCACTTCACTACGGCGGGTTACAAATACTTCACAAAGTAGGTTACGAGTGTTCATCCTGACAGTTTCCTATAGTACGTTTATTGTGCTTTTGTGTTAAAACTAGAAGTGCTTCCTATAGTACGTTTGTTGTGCTTTTGTGTTAAAACTAGAAGTGCTTCCTATAGTACGTTTTGTGTGCCTTTGTGTTAAATATAGAAGTGCTTCCTATAGTCCGTTATCTGTGCTTTTGTGTTAAAACTAAAAGTGCTTCCTATAGGACGTTAGCTGTGCTTTTGTGTTAAAACTAGAAGTGCTTCCCATAGTACGTTACATGTGCTTTTGTGTTAAAACTAGAAGTGCTTCCCATAGTACATTAGTTGTGCTTTTGTGATAAACTAGAAGTGCTTCCTATAGGACATTAGCTAAGCTTTTGTATTAAAACTAGAAGGGCTTCCTATAGGACGTTAGCTGTGCTTTTGTGTTAAAACTAGAAGTGCTTCCCATAGTACGTTAGATGTTCTTTTGTGTTAAAACTAGAAGTGCTTCCTATAGCATGTTAGCTATGCTTTTGTGTTAAATATAGAAGTGCTTCATATAGTACATTAGCTGTGCTTTTGTGTTAAAACTAGAAGTACTTACTATAGGACGTTAGCTGTACTTTTGTGTTAAATATAACACTGCTTCCCTGCGGCAATAGGTCAACCATGCTTCGTACAGTACGTCGGGTGTGCTCTTTCAAGGAATGTGTTGACCATGATTCATGGACTTTGTTAGCCGCGCTTCCCGCAAAACATCATCTGTGACTCTGCGCACATTATTCCATGCCTTTTCTGTGATTCTTGACAAAACGTACAGTAGGTCACAAGATACTTTTCATTTTCAGTATTAATAACTTT
The DNA here is from genome assembly GCF_003073215.2 of Triticum urartu. Classification (NCBI taxonomy): domain Eukaryota; kingdom Viridiplantae; phylum Streptophyta; class Magnoliopsida; order Poales; family Poaceae; genus Triticum; species Triticum urartu. Next base: position 445,936,238 of record NC_053028.1, read on the forward strand.
GTTTCATTTTTGGTATTAAAAATTTCTGATATTTTTTTCAATTCTAGGCCAAGGTGAAAATTGCCAAAGTTATCAATGAAATGTACACAGAACTTTTCTCGCGGTTTCAACCAGTTCTCGAGCAGATATTGGAGAAGCTCCTTTCACTTGGTAGGGATCTTAGTGCAAAAGAAACCAAGACCTGCGACCGGGGCGTTTATTGTAACTTGCAACAGGACAACTCAAATGAAAAAGAAACTTTTCCATCACTCCCTTCAACATATTCTACGCTTCCAAGTTCTAGCACGACAATCAGTCAAAGTTCTTCCAGTAGTGGCTCGACCAGTGTCCTTCACGCCACATCATACTCCCTGGAAAAGTTAAAGGGTTGTTGCGATACCCCTGACCCAGACTCCCAGAATCCATACGATAAACAGCAGTCCCAAATTTATCTATCTTCATGCCTAAAATCATCAACTCAGATTAAGTTGCTACTGGAGGTGAACGAGATCGACCGCAACAAAGAGGACATTGATGAACAAGCCAAGATTCATCTGGACAAAGTGCATAACCATCTGCACAGCTGCCTTGATGGCTTGTCGGTTCATGAGCCCTTCATGCCAACATCTGAGATGCTGGAGAGCGGGGCAATTATAATGATAGGTGAAAATTAGTCTGAGTGTTTGGTACCGACTAAAACCCAAAATTCTGCTGGAAGATCTGCAGACCACAACTCTCTAACAAACCCAATGGAAAAACTTTTGGAGGAAACAACAAAACCTACTGCAACAGAAACATCAACCTCGCCCTTTGCGGTTCACAAACAATTACTGACTGGTCCAATCTCAACCGATACACTTGGAGCAGCTGTTTATCACATTGGGAAAATGTCACCAACTACTGCACAGTCTAGTGGTTCTGATAGCGCTCACAACAACTCTTCAACCAACACAAAGAGCGTCATTGTATCCCAACCTGCACAAAAGTTAAAAAATGTCACTGGACAACGTTCTTCTTCGCTGCCAGAAGCTAAGGTCCATCTTGTTTCAACTTTGAGTGATGAGAAGAACATTGCTGAAACAGAACGCACAAGAGCTACTTCCTCCCTTGCTCCTACAGTAGAAGTTCCCAGTGATTCTGCCAGCGGTTCTGGCTCAGTACTGGACACGGGAAAAGCAAATCCATCCACTAGTGATGCTCCATTGGTTGCTGCCGCATATATCAATGCGGAAGACAATAACATTGCAAAAGAACATGAACAATGTACTAAGCAACCATGTATTGATCCCATAGACAGCGTCCCTATTACCACAAGCGCAGATCCGCCAGAACCAGAAGCACAAATGGCAGCTCACAAGAGGTCCTTACAGCAGTCAGAAGATCCAGGAAAAGAGAGTACGACGCCTCCTATGAAAAGAGTTAGGATACTAGAGCCTCCTCATAATTCAACAGAAACTGCAACCAATCAGTCTCTACATGCTGACAACTGAAGAGCCCTCCTTGATTGTGGATTCATTGATGATGATGAAATATGGTCCGACCCATCTATCTATGAACAACTTGACAGAGTCATTGAAGAAAAGAAGAAGCAAACCTTTCATAACCAAGTAGCATCCCAACAATGCCAACTTGATACAGTCTCGCACTTGGCCAAGAATTCAAGCTCGTCAGCAAGATATTCACTTTCTAACTATCCAGAGCCACCTATACCCAGCAGATCAGGATCAATGTTAGGCGGTAGCCACCTCTCACAGGTTTTGATACGTCATACTCTATAGGTTTAACTCAAACCATCTTGTCCCAAAGTTTGCCAGCAACTCCTTTGTCCCAACACTACCACCAACGAGTTCCTAGTCTCAAAAACCACTTCTACCGACCTCGTGGTGCTCAGAATAACAGCGGTTCAAATAGCAGCCAGCACTCACCTTATGCAATGAACAACCAAAGTCACAAGCAGTACCAGCAGCAAACCTCTGTACCTAATGCCCACTACCCCCAACACAATGATGTTCAGAATAACAACACTCCACGATGCCAACAACGCCAACACCAAGAGCAGAACCATCAGCAACCACGCCCAGGCGAGTCTCATGCACAAAGTTACAGTGCCTTGCAACAACAGTTCAACAACAAGCGGTATTCCGGCCATCCTCTGCAGCATTTTCCAACAGATATTCCTTCGAGCTCAACCGGTGATCCAACTGTCAGAACATTAGAACTACGCATGCAGCACCAACCACAAGGCGTAATGGTCCAAAGAAACAACAATTATAATGAGGGTCATCTGCAACTTAGTAATGGTCAAATGAACTCCAGTGGTCATGTCTTATAGCCTCATCAACATCATTCTCAACTAGAGCGAACTCGATTCACTCACCAAGGGAATGACCATGAAGATCACTGCCAACTTTTGGAAATAAGAGATTCTAAAATGGAGGAGAAAGAAGTGTATGAAACATTCATCGACAATATGCCAGGCGTTAGTCAAAATTATAGGTAATGAATTGGTTGTTCCTGTTACAGTAAAGTTTTGGTCTCTTCTTTTACCACTGTAATGTATTCTGCCTGAAGCTCTCATATTCAAGTGTTTCGGCTCGATTCTTCTACTATTGTAATTGAATACTGATCACCTCTAATGTTAAATAAGAAAATCATATGATTTAAAATGCATTTATTTTTTTGGCAGCAAGAAGATATTCTTCGTCAAATGATGTTGGGCCAATCATCGAGCTTTAGGTTTGTCAATGAAGGTATACGGATATATCAACTCATTCGTGGTTGACGCTTACTCAGTGTTGCTGATGAAAGAACAATTCTACGCACCGCCAACATTTGTGCACAAGCATATAATGTACATGCATGCTTCTGTAAGTTCTTGCTTCTCATAAATAATAATAACAAACCACATTTACTACTACTACCACGCTGAGTGACACAGCTTCAATTTTCTGCAGGATAAATTTCAAGTTCTAGGAGCAAGCACTAAACTACTCAAGGAACACATTGTGGAAAAAACTATTGGGTACAGGCTGCCCAACAAATGTAACATCGTGATTCACCCTACTCACTCTAGCTGTCCAGTGTTCGTCTTCAATTCTACCAGTTTTTCTTGTTACAATGATATTATTCCCTGTTAATTGTTTTAGGTCTTAATACCTGTGAGAAAGAAACCGCATTTTATCTTCCTCGTCATCGTGAATCTTGCAATGCGTCACTTCAAAATTCTGTGTCCTTATATCAATTGCGACGGTATAAAGTGTCGGATCACGGGTTCTGGCAAAACCCTTAAGGTTCGAACTCTGCGGTGCACACAAAGATCTCCCCCTACCGGTCGACGTCCTAGCTCGGCTAAGATCTTAGGGACTAACTTGACGAACTCGCAACACAAAGGACACAACGTTGTGGTGTAATACCCTACTCCAGTGTGGTGGTGGTGGATTGCCTCTCGGGCTGAGGATGAACAGTACAAGGGGATGAACAGCCTCCGGAGGAGAGGTGTTCTTGTGCTCGGTGAACTTGTGGTTGTTCTGGTCTCTCTTGATCTCACCCCCTACCTATGGTGGTGGCTAGTCCTATTTATAGTGGCCTTGGTCCTCTTCCCAAATATTGAGCGGGAAGGGATCCCACAACGGCCAATTCGAAGTGGGACAGCTAGTACAAGCTATCCTAACAAAAGCAGTCTTCACCTGCCAAAGGTTCTGGTGGTGATGCCGTCCTGGGATCCACGGTGACCTCCGTCTTGCCGTCCTTCTGGTCTTGGTCTTGTTGCACTGATATGGAAACCTTTGCTTGACGCAACGATACTCCGTGCCTGCGCCTGCTTCCTTAGCACCGAAGAGGAAACAAGGACACTGCGCACGCTGGCGCCCGCCTGGTGCCCGCCTAGCCTTGGTCGTCATGGCTCACATCACTAGAACCTCGCGAGGTTTGCCGGGTCTTGAACTCTCCACCCCTCGTGAGCCTGCCTGGCGAGGCCGCTCCTGAGGAGGTCTTGCATCGTCCGCCTCGCGAGGCTTGGCCCCTCGCCAGGGTCTTGGGTGCTTGATGTTGAAGATGGACCGTATGGGCCAACTCGCAGAGCCATGCCGTGGGCCGCAGGCAGGCAAGTCTGGGGACCCCCGTTCCCAGAATGCCGACAGTAGCCCCCGGGCCCAAGGCGCGCTCGGGCCTGGCTTCGAGGCGAAGCCAAGGGTCAAGTACGGAGCGCCACGGGCCCAAATAGCCTGCGGCCTTGGTCGATGCATGGCGGTTGATTGGACGTAGGCATCTCCGCTTCCCCATGCCGCCTCGGCAAGTGCTCGACTTGACAAGTCCCTGTGACATGCAAGGAAAACCATCATTACCTGTGATCGTTGGGGGTGCTGGTTGGCCTTCTCCTGGTATAAATGAGGAGGGGGGCAGAGCCCCCGTCGCCCATCTTTCCTCTGCCTCTCCTGCTTCTTCTCCTTCCTAGCTCCACTCCTTGCTTGTGCAGACATGGCGCTGATCCGGAGGTTCTCGGCCGCAGAGAAGGGCAACACTCCCCTCACTAAGCCCGAGCTACTCCTGCCAAAGAAGAGGAGGCCCCATCGCCGCGAGATGGTAGTGAGGCCGATGGTGTCATGGCCTTGGTACGAAAGGCCGTCTCCTGGGTACCTGCTGCCCTTATATGCTCATGCCGACGATTCCGGAGGGAGGAGCGGTGAGCGGCGCCGCCCACGCCAGGGCCGTGGTCGCTGCACCGCAGAGGCGCACGCCATCGCCCCAGGGGACCACGCGACGGACTCCTCGCGCGAGTTTGTGCTGTGGGCGGCGATGCCCCCGAGCACTTGGATTTTCCTCCCACAGTTCTTCGCCGCCGAGATGCCGCCCAGGGGCCTTCGCGAGATTTGGCTGCAACATGCTGACTGTGATGCCCCAGTGACTGGAGCGGAGATTGGAGCCGTTGCCTCCGGGAAGATCTTCATGACCTGAGGCTGGGGCGAGATTGCCCGAGTCTTCTGCGCGAAGGGCACCCTTGCGATCCACTTCGAGTACGACAACGCCTCCATGCTGTTCCTCAAGGTCTTCGATGAGGAAGGCCGCCGCCTGGAGTGCTACCCTGAAGGAGGTCACCAGTACGACACTGCAGCGGGCGCTGGGCCCGTCGCAGGCCTCGCCTGCAGCTCCTCCAGCGACAGGGGCGACTCCTGGTGGTCCAGCGACTCTCCTGAGCTCGTGGAGTATCCAAGAGACAAGCGATGACAGCTACGTGCCCCTGAGCTCCCGCCGAGCCCGGAGCAGGACTGCGGCGTCCAGCTGCTGTCGCCGCTGATCAGGATGGGGTTGGCACCGGCCTCACGTGGCCCACTGTTGATGATGGCGTCAGCGACATCTGGTGCGTGTAGATAGAACTCCTAGGAATACCTTCCCTTTTGTTCCCTGCGAGGAATCAAGATATGAACCCTGTGGGGGCGTGTAAAGCATTTGTAGTGCCTTTTGTCAACATAGCCCTCATTATGAAGATTTGCATGCGCATATCTTGCCGTCGCTCGGCCTCCGCCTCCCCTTTCCAATCCCGCGACAGCTTGGTGCTCTACACTGACAGGTCCCAGTCCCCAGGCGGCTGCAACCATCGCTGGTATGCCAGGTCGCGTGCCATGGTCAAGGCCAGGAGGTGAGTGGCCCGAGGTCCAGTAAGAGATCCTAAGGCGCGATGCTCAAGAGGTCCCCTTTAGCGCGCAAGCAGCTGTCTTAGGATGGGAAAAGAAGAAAACATCACCGCAGCAGGGCAGCGAAGGGAGTGAGCGAGGGTCTCGTGCCGTAGCGAATGGTGGATCCAGAGCAAGAACTTATCTTGGCTGTCCGGAGTCGGCTCCTCAAGTCGTGCCGGACTCGGGCGTCGACCTCTGTAGTGTAGCTTGGTCAGGCCCGTGCGGGTCTCCCCCTCCCCTCCATGTTCTTCTTGGTGCTCTGCGTCCTCAGGTCCCGGCCCTCAAGCGAGCTCAGCCGCCGCTGGTATGCCAGGTCGCGTGCCATGGTCAAGGCCAGGGGGTGAGGGCTAGAGAGCCAGTAAGAGCTCCTGAGGCGCGATGCTCAGGAGCCCCCCTTTTAACGTGGAAGAGAATCGCATGAGAGAAGAGGGAGAGTCCGCGGTACCGCTTGCTGTGGCCCTCAGGAAGTTCCTACAAGTTAGCGCGAGGAAGGGCACCGGTTGCCGTGGTGATTGCTAATTCGCTTCTGGTGCGTGAGAGGGGACTCCCTACTGTGGAGAGCCCCCGGGGCGTGTACAACCCCTCCCTCACACGTGGCTTGCATGGAAGGGCTAGACGAGGTGTGTATGGGCACTCGTGAGCCAGCGCAGGACTCACGAGGCCCTACCTCAAGGCGGCTTGTGCCTGGTCTTAGTTCTTGTTTGCTGCGTTGGTCCTTTGAGGTGGTTAGACAACCTGCGCTGAACGAATCTCCTGAGGTTATCGCGTGAGAAAGATAAGCACCAATGGCCCCAGGAGGTGACGTGAACATGGTCGGCCCGCCAGACAGAGCTCAGCCACTGGATTTATCGGCGCTGCAGGGACGGGCCCGAGCACAGACGCCGTCCTTAACTTTCTCACGTGATGGGTCCTTGTCGGTGTCAAAACCGGAGGATCTCGGGTAGGGGGTCCCGAACTGTGCGTCTAGGCCGGATGGTAACAGGAGGCAAGGGACATGAAGTTTTACCCAGGTTCGGGCCCTCTCGATGGAGGTAAAACCCTACGTCCTGCTCGATTAATATTGATCATATGGGTAGTACAAGCGTAGATCTACCACGAGATCGGAGAGGCTAAACCCTAGAAGCTAGCCTATGGTATGATTGTTGTTGTGTATGTTGTCCTACCGACTAAAAGCCTCCGGTTTATATAGACACCGGAGAGGGTTAGGGTTACACAAAGTCGGTTACAATGGTAGGAGATCTGCATATCCGTATCGCCAAGCTTGCCTTCCACGCCAAGGAAAGTCCCTTCCGGACACGGGACGAAGTCTTCAATCTTGTATCTTCATAGTCCAGGAGTCCGGTCGAAGGTATAGTCTGGCTATCCGGACACCCCCTAATCCAGGACTCCCTCGGTAGCCCCTGAACTAGGCTTCAATGACGACGAGTCCGGCGCGTAGATTGTCTTCGGCATTGCAAGGCGGGTTCCTCCTCCAAGTACTTCATAGAAGATTTTGAACACAAAGCTAGTGTCCGGCTCTGCAATATAAGTTTCCACATATTGCCATAGAGAGAATAATGTTTACACAAATCTAATCTGCTGACGTATTCCGTAGTGTGACACACCACGGCCAAGCCTTTATCCGAGTCGTTTCATTATCCCACCATAGCGCGTCATGCGAGGCGGTTTCCTTGGCACGTCTTGTTAAAGCAGAGATCGTGTGCCCTTATTCCGGGATTCTCATCAATACGGGCGTGGGTAACCCAACCGCTTCTAGGACTCCTAGATTATAGGCAAGTCCAAACGGACACGGAGAGGACGCTTGATATTCACCCTCTTTATAAAGGGACAAGGCTTTTATTTTTCCCTCCCGTGCTCAATCGAATCCTTCCCCCACCTCAAGCTCAAGCACCCAAAGTTCAGGTCAGGTGCTCCGAACCTTCAGTCATGTCCGGATCTAGCCTTCAACGCCGATGGGTGCCTTCCTCCGTCACGGAAGAAGACATCAAAAAGTTGAGGGAGGCCAGATATCTGACCGCCGGGATTTTGCATCGGCTGCCTCCCCGAGGGCAGGCCATCCCCACCCCCGAACCCAACGAGAACGTCGTGTTCGTCTCCCACTTCCTCCGAGGTCTAGGCCTTGCTCTGGATCCTTTTGTCCGGGGTTTGATGTTTTACTACGGGCTAGACTTCCATGATCTATCTCCGGACTCCTTTCTTCATATCACGACATTTATTGTCGTGTGCGAGGCCTTCCTCCGGGTTACCCCTCACTTTGGCCTATGGCTCAAGACCTTTGAAGTGAAGCCGAAGATGATCGAGGGGCAACATGCAGCGTGTGGAGGTGCCTCAATACGCAAGATGACGGGAGCTTCGTGGCCCAAAAGTTCCATCCCAGAGGTGTCTGAATTGTGGCAACAGGAGTGGTTCTACATCATGGCTCCTAGAAGTGCCAAGTGGGCGGCCCCTCCTGTTTTCCACTCGGGCCCTCCACCGCAGCTGATGTCATGGATCAGCAGAGGTCTGAGCTGGGGTCCAGCCAAGGACATGCCTATACTGCAAAGCCGCATTCGAGATCTCTTCAATGGAGATTTCAGTTTGGTTGCGGTAATACAAGTTATGCTGGTTCGTCAAGTCCAGCCTTGCAAATGCCGGCCTCTTCGCCTGTGGGAGTTCAATCCCGAGGGACCGCCTGCCATTCAAAATTTTCTCGGCCTGACGCACGAGGAGATGTACAAGTCATTCTTCGGACCTCAGGTGGAGTGTCCGGAAGTCACCGAGGACGTGGGCCTGAGTAGTAACCGCGCCGCCGAACAGGTAAGGCATCTTCCGGCTGAACATACTATCTCTCTTTGTTACGAAGTTATTTATGAGAGTTCGCTTTTGGACCAGGACTGGCTAACAAAGGCGAAGTTGATTCGGTGTTCGGCCCCCCTCCCCGAGGGTTTGGAAAATCCGGTATTGGAAAAGATGCTCCAGACTGCACCTTTCCGGGAGACCTTGAAGGAAGATACTATGGAGGATAATGCGGGCGGCCGCGGGCCCCCAACGCTGCCCATTCTAGCCGAGGGAGCGAGCGTCTCCATGAAGGAAGACGACCAGAAGAGGAAAAGGACTGCGCCCGGGGATTCGGAAGCCGAAGCTTCCAAATGGGAGAAGAAGTCTCCCACAAAGGGTCCTACCTTGGGGGGCGCTGTTGCCGCACAAAGTCCACAGGGGGATCAATTCTCCCGCGAGTCGTAAGTGACTCAAAATACTTTAATAGTACAGATATGCCATCTTTTTCTTCTGAGAAAATAACCACCGCATATATTTTTGCAGTTCGGGCCTTAGCACCTCTCAAATGAGCTCGTCTTCAGGGGATCTTCTTCCAGAGATGATGGAGAGCGAAACGCCTCCTCCGGACTCCTCCGCTCCGGAAGCGGGCGAACCTGAAGTGTCGTCGCAGAGGGCCTCTCCGAGTCCGGTGAGACCAGAAGATAATCCCGTTGACCCCTGAAGCTCCCAGTGTCTGGCTCTCGAAGAGAGCAGACAAAAGAGTCCGGCACCGCATGGTGTGCGATCGGACGTTCTGAGGGAGTTGGTGGGGCGAGCGGCCATCTCAGATGAACACCGTGTGCTGATGAATACGGTGATGGAGAGAATATCGTCCGCCGAAAGCGGATTTCATGAAGCTTTTATGAATTTACTGACAGGCTTTGAGGTACGTAAAAGAATGTATGACAGTCCTGCACATGCTAGGTGTGCCCTGTGTAGATAGTAGCCCCTGAGACTCTGGTTGTCGTCAGAAATGACGACGAACAGAGGATCATATTCCCAGGTAATAACCATACTGCCTCTATGTGCAGGTGATGGAAGCTCCGGTGGCTAGCCGGACTAGCGAATTTGCCCATTTAGAACGGCAGTTGGATGTGGCAGACGCCGACATCGAGCTTGTTAACAAAAGGCTTGACGAGGCACAGGGTAAGTGTCATTATCTAGTAAAGGCCACATAGGAAGAGCAGCATGATGCCATTAGCTTTAATATGTTGTGACTGCACATGGAGCTTCCACTGTTGAAGCCTTGCGGGCAGAACTTGCCCGAGCCAAGGAACAAGCGAGGTTGGGTAATGCGGCTGCTTTGAAGGCGGCCGAAGAGTTGCAATCCGAGAAGGCCGCGCATGGCGAGAGCCGAGACAAGATGGCCATAGAATTAAAAGCCACCGCCGACCGTTGCCGGGTTCTTGAAAATGAAAACCAAGCGAAGGCATTGGACCTTGAGAAGGCTGCTGCGATGAAAAAGGACCTCCGCTCTGCTATGAGGGCAAAGAAGGAGGAGCTGCGGGAAGCCGGGGGTATTGTAGCTGGGAAATCCTTTATGTTGCGGAGGAAGTTCGGAGATCCACGGTATGCCCCTCTGGATCGGCTGTGGAGTTCGGAGGATGTATATATGGATTTGGCGGCGAGCGCTGCCGATGCGGCCAAGTATTTCCAGGGTCAGACGGACCGTGAAGTAGACCAGCTGTTTTGGAGACAATTCCATTCTCCCGAGCGTCCGCTTTCATTGACTGACCAATTAGCCGAATGGGCCGAACTAAATAGGTTTTCCGGACTCTCCATGAGGTCTATTGTGGATCAGCTATGGCCGGAAAGGTCAAAACCGAACAACTATTTTAGCTTGGTGCAGCAATTCCTTGACGTGGTGCCGCGCATTAATGTGATGAAGAGGTCGGCGTGCATAGAGGGCACACGGATGGCCTTTGCCCGTGTTAAATCATACTGGGCGGAGATGGATGCTACCACTGTTGCAGCGCGGGATTCGGCCATAGGTCGAAGGGCTGCTGAGCACTACTTTGAAGAAGTTCCTGAGGGTGCTCATTTGATAGAGACCCAGTGCTCAAAAAATATTATGTTTGAGTGATATGTAATCTCATTGTAAGCGAAATGCTTTTATAAATTTTTATAAGGCTATTTTTATACTTTTGCCTGAAAGTAATATGATGCCTCCTGGGCGGCCGTTTATGTATACGCGTGTATAACCTGAAAGATTGCAGCCGTCGGCTTCAACCCTCATGCATATAATGCGGAGGTGCTCGCAAAAACACGCGTTCACACTTAACCCAACGTCTTGGTCCTATTAAGCAGGTGATAGCGGAGCGAGCGAGGCAACCGGACTATAATGCTTTAGCACTTTCACTTAGCCATAGGAGTTTGACAGTGGGGCTACTAGATAGCCCCTGGTGGCTCCGCACTCTCTCGATCTTGGGGTGCGTACATGCCTGGCTGGAAAACGGCCCTTTGTTAAGGACGAGGAATTCTAACATTCCCACAGGTCATCGAGTGGTTGACCAGTCTCACGCTATATCATGACAGTCAGTTTTCGGCTTTCTCTACTGAGGTGCTCGTCCAGATGAACCAGGGCACAATCGCAGTAGTTCTCTTGGTGCTACCTTAGCCGGTAAAGCGGAACGTAAGGCACCAAAACACAGGAGCCGGGCAAACCCAACATTTGACCAAAGACAATGATTCGGAGCTGATGCATATAGGGCCAAACTCGTGACGCCGAACACTCCCTAAGGTATTCGGTCTTTGTGGTATAAACCGGGCCTAAATAATGGCCTTTGTAAGAAGCCCCTTATGTCCAGGAACGTGCATTGTTCTGGCGTGGCCACATGCCAAGACGTCAGCATCCTTCTCAACGGTGGATATGTATCAACAAGAGACTGTAAAAAAGGTTTACGCAGGGTCTTAATCTAAAAAGAATCCTTGGAGCGGGTCCCTGCTGCACGTCTGCGCCTGTGTCTCCATTGTGCCGTATCCTGGACGGGTGTAGCACGATGATCGTTTGTTAAAGAAACCATGTATAATTCAAGGTGAGAAGAAATTGCCACTTGTCTGTGCGTGTTGAGCCCCTTGTATTGACAAATAGGGGTGTGACCATTTATTCAGTATAAGTAGCGGCGCCGGACTCGGTTAGTTGTGTCTGAGGTCTTGACGACCTATTGGATGCTTTTGCTGGTCCGGGCGTCTTTAGTCTGCGGCTGCCAAGGCAGCCTCACTCTCTTCGGCGCGCAGAGATCGCTTGATATTTCCGTGCACTGTAATGATGCCACGTGGACCGGGCATCTTGAGTGTGAGGGAGGCGTAGTGTGGTATTGCATTAAAGCGAGCGAAAGCTTCTCGTCCGAGCAGTGCTTGATAGCCGCTTTGAAACGGGGCGATGTGGAAAGTTAAATGCTCGCGACGGAAGTTATCGGGGGAGTCGAATATAACTTGTAGTAGGAGGGAGGCCGTACAACGAGCCCCTGGGCCTGGTGTTACTCCTTTAAAGGTAGTATTGCTATGGCGAATTTGTGTTGGGTCTAACCCCATCCCGCGGATTGTATCCTAATATATTAGGTTTAGGCTACTGCCGCCGTCCATCAAGACTCGTGTGAAGTGATATCCGCCAATTACTGGGTCTAATACCAGGGCAGCCCATCCTGCGTGTCGGATACTTGCTGAGTAATCGCGATGGTCGAAAGTGATCGGTTGAGACGACCAGTGGCAGCCACTTGGGTATATTTTCCTGGGGGTGCCGCGTTGTTTTTTCCCTTGATCACGTGTAACACATTTACTGTTTTGACTTCTGGTGGAAATTTCTTTTGTTCCCCCGTGTCTTGCTTGGGGGGCTCGTCCTCGTCTTCACTTGGTGTATCCTCCCCCTTGTGTACGGCGTTGAGCTTGCCGAACTGCTTGAAGACCCAACATTCTCTGTGGGTATGATTAGCAGGTTTACCAGGGGTACTATGGATCTGACATACTTGGTCCAGAATTTTGTTGAGGCTGGACAGTTCATCCCTGGTGCCTTTAGGGGGCGGCTTTTGACCTGGCCGAGAGCTTTTGAATCCGGCATTTACTGCCGTGCCCTTCGTGCTGTCTTCTTTATTCCGGCGTTTGTTATTGCTGTTGCGTCGTGATTTCCCGTTTCCATCTCTAACTTCAGATGTACTGGGGTCACTGGTGCTGCATCTGGCTAGCCAGCTGTCCTCACCCGCGCAAAAGCGGGTCATGAGGTTTGTTAATGCGGCCATCGTTCTCGGCTTATTTTGGCCGAGGTGTCTGGGGAGCCATTCGTCACGGACGCTATGCTTGAAAGCTGCCAAGGCTTCGGCGTTCGGATAGTCGATAATCTGGTTCTTTTTAGTAAGAAACCTGTTCCAAAGCTTTCGAGCTGACTCTCCGGGCTGTTGAGTTATATGACTCAAATCGTCCGCATCCGGAGGTCGGACATAAGTCCCTTGAAAATTTGCCCGAAAGGCGACTTCGAGCTCGTCCCAACTTCCAATGGAGCTTTCGGGGAGGCCTTTGAGCCAGTGACGAGCTGGCCCTTTGAGCTTGAGGGGTAAGTACTTGATGGCGTGGAGATCATCTCCTCGAGCCATATGGATGTGAAGGATGTAGTCCTCAATCCAGACCCCAGGGTCTGTTGTTCCGTCGTATGCCTCTATGTTTACGGGCTTGAATCCCTTCGGAAATTCATGGTCCAGCACCTCATCGGTGAAACATAGGGGGTGTGCGGAACCCCTGTAGCTGGGTGTACCGCGTTGTTCAGATGTTTGTTGTGTTGCATTGTATGCTGGTGCGCGCTTGCGTGGTCCATAGATGGATCTTGTTGCATCGTCCTTTGGGTGCGAGCCCTCGCATGGGTCGCGTGTTGTATTGTGAGCGGCATTGTATGCCGCTCTATGTTGGTAGAGGGGTCGTCTATCCGACCAGGTGGATGCTTTGATATTTGGTTGTGGGGGTCTGAGGCCTCCTCGTCAAATTCGGGTAGCAGCTTCCGCTTTGGGTAGCTCTTGGAGGGGCGATTGTCGTCGTACCTTGCTGCTGTGTTGAGTATTTTACTCCATCTGATTTGGAGTGTATCTTGCGCGGCCTCGAGCCTTTGCTTCTGCTTTTTCAGACTCCTCGCGGTGGCAACAAGCCTTTTACGGGCAGTCTGCTGCTCCGGGTGCCTGTCCGGCGTTATGTCGTCCGGACCATTATCCTTGATAGGATTTGTTTGTTCGGTTTGATTATCTGGATTGCCGTTGTCCGGCAGCGGTTCGCCCTGCTCCAGCGCTGGGTCTGTGTGATCGCTATTTCTGTCGAGGCGGGATTTGGGGCGGCGCTTGCGTCACCGCTTTGACTACTTTTCGAGGGAACAAGCCTTCGGTGCGTCCTTCCGCTCCTCGTCGTCATCTTTTGGTGCGTCCACCATGTATACGTCATATGACGAGGTGGCGTTCCAGGGCCCAATAGGCGCTGGTTCTTCATCGTCTCCTTCATCGGCGTCCATAGCGTCGATGTCTTCGGAGTCGAAGTCGAGCATGTCGGTTAAATCGTCGACAGTGGCTACAAAGTGGGTGGTGGGTGGGCTTTGAATTACTTCATCGTCCGTATCCCAATCTCGCTGACCGTAGTCCGGCCAGGGCTCTCCTGATAAAGAGAGAGACTTTAGTGATTTCATAATATCGCCAAAGGGCGAGTGCTGAAAGATGTCCGCGGCAGTAAACTCCATGATCGCCGCCCAATCGGATTCAATTGGCAGAGGCGCGAATGGTTCGGAGTCCGGAGAGGAGTCCGGCTCCTTGGAATCACGAGTCTCGCGGAGTGCGGGGCTGGTGTTTGGCTCGATCGCCGCTAGGATCGCAGCCCCCGAGGCGGCGTCCATCCACCCATCCTCGATCAGCGCAATTGGCTCCGAATTAAGGGTCGAAGCCGATGCGGGTGCGGCCTTCAGGGCACTGTTAGGCGACACAGCTAGATCATGCTCGTCCTGGCAGTGCGGCGCGCTCGGCAGTGGCTCGAATCCGTCGAAGATCAAGTCCCCGTGGATGTCAGCCGTGTAGTTTAAACTTCCAAATCTGACCTGACGGCCGGGACATAGCTTTCGATCTGCTCCAGATGGCCAAGTGAATTGGCCCGCAGTGCAAAGCCGCCGAAGACAGAGATCTACCCGGGGAGACAAGTTTCACCCTGGACCGCATCACTATCGATGATCGTCGGAACCATCAAGCCTGACGGCGATGACACAGAGGAACTCTCAATGAAAGCATCAATGTCGGTGTCAAAACCAGCGGATCTTGGGTAGGGGGTCCCGAACTGTGCGTCTAGGCCGGATGGTAACAGGAGGCAAGGGACACGAAGTTTTACCCAGGTTCGGGCCCTCTCGATGGAGGTAAAACCCTACGTCCTGCTCGATTAATATTGATGATATGGGTAGTACAAGAGTAGATCTACCACGAGATCGGAGAGGCTAAACCCTAGAAGCTAGCCTATGGTATGATTGTTGTTGTGTATGTTGTCCTACGGACTAAAACCTTCCGGTTTATATAGACACCGGAGAGGGCGAGGGTTACACAAAGTCGGTTACAATGGTAGGAGATCTGCATATCCGTATCGCCAAGCTTGCCTTCCACGCCAAGGAAAGTCCCTTCCAGACACGGGACGAAGTCTTCAATCTTGTATCTTCATAGTCCAGGAGTCCGGCCGAAGGTATAGTCCGACTATCCGGACACCCCCTAATCCAGGACTCCCTCAGTCCTGAAGAAAGACAGCCGGCGTGCGGCTCCCATGGTGGGTGGCGATCGAGCAGGTGATAGTCATAGATAGATTAAGCATGAAGGGCAACCTAGCTCAGGTAAATGCATAACGATACGTGCCACTGGGTCCGGCCCAAGCAGCTTGGGGATGATGCAACCTGAGGGGCGCCCCCAGCAAGGTAAGCTAAAGACATAAACGAGGAAAGATACATGCCACAGGGACGGACCCACACGGCCTGGGAATGACGCAGCCATGGGGGTGCTCCCAGCTGAGTGAACTTGGAAATGTCACCTGGTTCTGTTCATGAAGGAGATTTGGGGCCGCTAAAGGTATGCGGTGAAGGGGCTACTCCTCGTGAGCCACAAGGGCCCTGAGCCTCAGGAGGCTCCGGGGGTCCAAGTGGTTCCTTGAGGACCGTCTTCATCTCCGTCAGCACAGCGTGGTGCCTGGCCTCCTGAGCCGCTAGGATGCTCTGCAGGTTGCGTTGATAGGCGGTCGCCACACTCGGCAGGCCAAAAGGCATGCGAACATAGCTGTGAGGTGGGCCCTCGCAGTGTCCCACGTGCGAAGGCCAGAAAAGCTCCTGAGAAGCGACCCGGTTGAGCCCTGGGACATCGATGCAGACGCACAGTCCGGCATACTTTCCTGGATGGGGAGCTGCGCCTGGTGAGCGGCTGCCGCCGCGCATGGCCCTTGCGTCTTGCAGTTCCTGAGTGGTCTTGGTGATGAACTCCTGAACGGTGGGCACTCCTTTCCCTGTGTTCTCCTGAGGGAAACGTGCCGTGAAGCACGCCTCCAAGTGGTGCCCAAGCGCCTCCCTCGTGATGTTGGCAAAGTCTGAGGCCCTCCAGAAGAGAGCCCCCGAGCCCTGCCCGAGAGGGGCGCTGGGCACGCTTTCCTATGTGATGGAGGGAGGCGCCCAGGTGCGGGTGATACGTCTCCAACATATCTATATTTTTTGATTGATCCATACTATATTATCTACTGTTTTGGACTATATTGGGCTTTATTTTCCACTTTTATATTATTTTTGGGACTAACCTATTAACCGGAGGCCCAGCCCAGAATTGCTGGTTTTTTTGCCTATCTCGGTGTTTCGGAGAAACAGAATATCAAACGGAGTCCAAATGGAATAAAATCTTCGGGAACGTGATTTTCTCACCGAACGTGATCTAGGAGACTTGGACCCTACTTCAAGGGATCAAAGAGGAGGTCACGAGGGTGGGGGCGCCCCCCCCCCCCTAGAACGCGCCCCCTGCCTCGTGGGCCCCTCAGTGCTCCACCGACGTACTCCTTCCTCCAATATATACCTACGTACCCCCAAACGATCAGAACAGGAGCCAAAAACCTAATTCCACCACCGCAACTTTCTGTATCCACGAGAACTCATCTTGGGGCCTGTTCCGGAGCTCCGCCGGAAGAGGGACGTCATCACAGAGGGCTTCTACATCATCCTAGCCCCTCTGATGAAGTGTGAGTAGTTTACCTCAGACCTTCGGGTCCATAGTTAGTAGCTAGATGGCTTCTTCTCTCTCTTTGAATCTCAATACAAAGTTCTCCCCCTCTCTTGTGGAGATCTATTCGATGTAATCTTCTTTTTGCGGTGTGTTTGTTGAGACCGATGAATTGTGGGTTTATGATCAAGTCTATCTATGAATAATATTTGAATCTTCTCTAAATTCTTTTATGTATGATTGGTTATCTTTGCAAGTCTCTTCGAATTATCCGTTTGGTTTGGCCAACTAGATTGGTAGTTCTTGCCATGGGAGAAGTGCTTAGCTTTGGGTTCAATCTTGCGGTGTCCTTTCCCAGTGACAGAAGGGGCAGCAAGGCACGTATTGCATCGTTGCCATCGAGGATAACAAGATGGGGTTTATTTCATATTGCATGAATTTATCTCTCTACATCATGTCATCTTGCTTAAGGCATTACTCTGTTTTTAACTTAATACTCTAGAAGCATGCTGGATAGCAGTCTATGAGTGGAGTAATAGTAGTAGATGCAGAATCGTTTTGGTCTACTTGTCACGAACGTGATGCCTATATACATGATCATGCCTAGATATTCTCGTAACTATGCTCAATTCTGTCAATTGCTCAACAGTAATTTGTTCACCCACCGTAGAATACTTATGCTCTTGAGAGAAGCCACTAGTGAAACCTATGGCCCCGTGTCTATTCTCATCATATCAATCTCCATCACTTTAATCTTGCTTTGCTTTTTTACTTTGCTTTTACTTTTTACTTTGCATCTTTATACCAAAAATACCAAAAATATTCTATCTATCAGATCTCACTCTCGTAAGTGACCGTGAAGGGATTGACAACCCCTAACCGTGTTGGTTGTGAGTAGCTATCGTTTTGTGCAGGTACGAGGGACTTGAGCGTGGCCTCCTACTGAATTGATACCTTGGTTCTCAAAAACCGAGGGAAATACTTACGCTACTCTGTTGCATCATCCCTTCCTCTTCGGGGAAAACCAATGCAAGCTCAAGACGTAGCAGCGGGCGCCGATCCTGACGAGGCGCCACATGCCTGAGGCCCTTCGTGGCGCAACTGCTTCTTCTTCTTGGGGGTGGCCTTAGGAGGGCGCTTGCCCTGGCTGTTGGGGTCGTCGATTGCTGTAGTTGGAAGGCACGCTCGAGGGAGCATACCACGTCTCTTTCCTCGCATGGGACTGTTATGATTCCGTCACTTCCCGGCATCTTGAGGACATTGTAGCCGTGATGGGTCACCACCATGAGCTTGGCTAGGGCTGGATACCCGAGGATGGTGTTGTATGGCAGGTGGATGTAGGCGACGTCGAAGTCGATGAGTTCGGTGCGGTAGTTGTTGCGTTCTCCAAAGGTAACGGGGAGGCGGACCTGCCCGATCGGGGTAGTAGAGCTGTCGGTCACTCCTGAGAAAGGCTTGGTAGGCTGAAGCTGGTCATATGGCACTTGGAGGTTGTCGAACGTGTCGACGGACAGGACATTGAGCCCTGCGCTGCCGTTGATGAGGGTCTTGGTAACTTGCACATTGCTAATGACTGGTGAACAAAGCATTGGGAGGATGCCTGCAGTAGCTGCACACTTGAGCTGATCTGCCGAACTGAACGTGATGGGGAACTTGGACCATCTGAGCGGGCGTGTGGCCTCGAGCTTGGGGAGGACTGCATTAACTTCACGATCAAACTGTTTGAAGATACGCTGCGAGGCTGGGGCTTGAGCTCCGCCCAATATGCAGGCGATAGCGCGCCGCTCCTGGAAGCCCCCCGCCCCCTCCTCTTGGTGGTGGTCATCATTCCTTCTGGGTGGTGGCACTAGTGGAGGAAGGCCAGCGTTGCCTTGAGGACGATCCTCATGAGGCTGGTCCCTCCAGGCGTCCTCGCGAGGCTGATCTTGCCAGCGGTCCTCACGAGGCCGGCCGCGCCACTCCTGGCACGGGCCACGGTCGTCCCAACATCCGCCACCACGTCCTCCTCCTCGGCCGTAGCCCTGGTCGCTGCGCTCGGGGCGTCGACCGAAGAATCCTTCTCGAATGGCTCTGAGCTCTTGACAGTCGCTACTGTTGTGGGTATGCAGGTTATGGAAGGCGCAGAACGGTCGGCTGCTCTTGGATAACTCGGGAAGATCTCGGCCGCGCTTGGTGTTTGGCTCCGCTGCGAGCACGGCCACTCCTTTGCGCTTCACATCCTTGGCCTTGGTCTTCTTCTCCTCTAGGTTTGCAGCAGGGAGCTTGAGGAGGGAGAGGCGCCCCTCCTCAGCTCTTGCACACTTGGTCGCGATGTTGAACAGCTCCAAGGTCGTGTACAACTCCTCATGGATGGCGAGCTCTTCCTTCATCTTGACGTCGCAGACGCCGTTGAAGAACGCTGAGATGATGGCCTCGTCAGTCACCTTGGGGATCTTGATTCGCGCGTTGTTGAAACGCTGGATGTACTTCTGCAGGGTCTCTCCTGGTTGTTGCTTGATGAGGCGCAGGTCACCCGCGACCGGGGGGCGGTCGCGAGTGCCCTGGAAGTTGGCGATGAAGTGGTTGCGCATCTCGTCCCAGGAGGAAATCGAGCCTGTAGGCAGGTTCAGGAGCCAGGAGCGGGCGCTATCCTTGAGGGCCATGGGAAACCAGTTCGCCATGACTTCGTCGTCGCCGTTGGCCACCTCGATACTCAGCTTGTAGAGCTGCAGGAACTCCGTGGGGTCAGGGGTGCCGTCGTAGCGAGGAGGCAGATCTAGCTTGAACTTGCCCAGCTAGGCGACACTACGCAGCTCGAGGGTGAAGGCGCGGCGGCCGGCCGTGGTCACCAGGGCCCGCCTTGGAGGTGGAGCTTGGTCTTGGCGCCCTCGCGCCGTTACGGCAAGCGGCGCGAGGCCTTGCTGCAGAAAATGATCCTGGTGCGATGGTGCGAGGAGTGGTGGAGCATTCTCTTGCGGTCGAGGGACTTCTTGACAGCTTCTTTCTTCACGCGCGGGCGCCGGACGCGGTGGGTCGCATCGTGGAGCCGTGCGCCTTGGCGCTAGGGCACCGTCTTGGTGCAGAGGTGGTGGAGGTGCTTCATGAGCTACGTCGCCCATGGCTGGCGAAGGGCAAGGCAGAGAGAGGGACGGTGCAGGGGAGCCCCCTGCGGCACGGACAAGCTCGGCGATGCGGTCAAGCCAGTCCTTGTAGAGGTCGTCGACTGGGCGGTAGCGCAGGAGCTCGTGCGTCCGCGGGAACGCGACGAGCGTGAGACGACGCACCAGCGGGAGTCCGTGATGGAGCGGCGGTGCGGCCATCCTGTCACCCCGAGGGGTGCAGCAAGGATGCTTGCTGCTCGTTCCCCGCCGGGCCGGTGGCGGCGTTGGCGGCAGGCGACGGGGAGCGACGGGGTGGCCCGCCGACAGGGGCCGTCTGAGCAACATGGGTGGCGAGGGCAGCCCGGCGCTCGGCGC
The DNA here is from genome assembly GCF_003073215.2 of Triticum urartu. NCBI lineage: Eukaryota > Viridiplantae > Streptophyta > Magnoliopsida > Poales > Poaceae > Triticum > Triticum urartu. The sequence goes on from NC_053028.1 coordinate 445,956,323, forward strand.
AGGCGTGGCGTGCGTCCGCCATGGAGACGACGAAGCGACGGGACGCAGAGCGACGGAAGGGAAGATGGGCCGTACGGGTTCCGGGTTCCGGCAAAACCCTTAAGGTTTGAACTCTGGGGTGCGCACGAAGATCTCCCCCTACCGATCCATGTCCTAGCTCAGCTAAGATCTTACGGACTAACTCGACGAACTCGCAACACAAAGGACACAAGATTTATACTGGTTTGGGCCACCGTTGTGGTGTAATACCCTACTCCAGTGTGGTGGTGGTGGATTGCCTCTCGGGCTGAGGATGAATAGTACAAGGGGAAGAACGGCCTCCTGAGGAGAGGTGTTCTTGTGCTCGGTGAACTTGTGGTTGTTCTGGTCTCTCTTAATCTCACCCCCTAGCTATGGTGGTGGCTAGTCCTATTTATAGTGGCCTTGGTCCTCTTCCCAAATATTGAGCGAGAAGGGATCCCACAACGGCCAATTCGAGGGGGGACAACTAGTACAAGCTATCCTGACAAAAGCAGTCTTCGCCTGCGAAAGGCTCTGGTGGTGCCGCCGCCTTGGGCTCCACGGTGACCTCCGTCTTGCCGTCCTTCTGCTCTTGGTCTTGTTGCACTAATATGGAAACCTTTGCTTGACGCCTCGGTACTCTGCGCCTGCGCCTGCTTCCTTAACACCAAAGAGGAAACAAGGACACTACGCGTGCTGGCGCCCACCTGGCCTTGGTCGTCATGGCTCATGTCACTAGAACCTCGCGAGGTTTGCCTGGCCTTGAACTCTCCTCCCCTCATGAGCCTACCTGGCGAGGCCGCTCCTGAGGAGGTCTTTCGTCGTCCGCCTCACGAGGCTTGGCCCTTCGCGAGGGTCTTGGGTGCTTGATGGTGAAGATGGGCCATACGGGTCCGCTCGCGGAGCCATGCCGTGGGCCGCAGGCAGGCAAGTCTGGGGACCCCCGTTCCGAGAACGCCAACATAAAGGAACACTCGGACATTATCATCGAAAACTTCAAGAGATCTTACCATTCTTCTTACAACAACCATCCTCACACCATGACCTCCTTTCATGTCAAACCTGTGCAGAGTGTATGCAACTCAGACAGACAGTGAGTTTCTTTTAACTATAGCTCTACCTCATTTAAACCATGCATTCTTTGTTCCACTACACATCCCATATCTACTGTTCGCCTTCTAATCACTAACATTAATGCTCTCAATTTTCAGGGATGACAGTGCTATTTACACGATGCATTTGGTGCCGCTAATTAATTTGAATAATAATTCATTTTTTATCAATAATGTAAGTTCACTCTCATTGACAAGACATCAACATACATTCATCCAAGCCAGCTGAACATTATGTTTTACAATAAATTTTATTAGTTTGTACGCTTATGTGTTTGCGGATCCATGTGAAACCGATGAGAGAACAACCAACTTTCAAAATGATAACATCCAACTACAACACATGCCATGTATTCGAGGCACTGAGCATCGTCCTTGACAAACACAATATCCAGCGCAAAAGAAGAAGAGTTGGAAGATGATGACTATTGCTTAACTGTGCCTTAGTTTAGCTGGAGCCATCCGAACATTGTTTCAGCCATATCGACTCATGTAATCACTACAGTGTGTCAGCTATTTTTGTATCGGTCCAAGATATCTGCAATGGATCCCATTAAACACAACTGTGCATTCAAATGTTCAAGTCTTCAAATCCTGAACAGCAAACATTAACAATAAAAATCGTATTTTTCCAAAAATTGTAAACATGATATTCAAAAGACATCACTTCCTTGCACTAGAACACCACTCACTTCGAGTAGTGGACATAATAAAAGAAACAATTGGAACACAGAGGAACAACACTATCTATTCGTAAGCATCTGACGAAGGAGCCGAATGACTCACCTCCAGTAATGCGGGTCACAGCGGCACGATAGTGCCTCTTATCCACATAGAACATGCCTCTCTTACCACAGACAACTAAGCTAACACACACGAGTGCGCCACCAGTTAACACAGGCCCGTCCCCTAGATAGCTTAACACCGGTCCCTCTCCAAGCCAACGAGTCATGGAAGCACAACCGTGACTCAAGTTAACGAAAGAAGATCCATCCTCCGGGATAGACGACTAAACTGGAAAAATACCTCACAAGTTTCATCGACGAGCCTCTCTGAGAAAAGAAGTGAGAGCAAACATTTCGAAAGAAAAGGCACGACTGTGCCTTTGAATAACATCGTAGATGTGCCTCTCCGAGCGAACATGTCAGAGGAAGCATTTGCGAATGACAGTCACAAGTCTGACTAAACATAACATAGGACGTGCCTCCACTAACTAGACAGACGTGAGTTCACCAGCATACTAACTAGAAATATTACAGAACATACAACCATGACAGTGACTCATACTAACATAACGCAGTGCCTCCATGAATTTAGTACCAAAGGAAGGATAACGTCTCTATGAAACATATGACAATGCATCCAATACCTTCACGGCCATGCCTTTCCCAATAAAAGTACCACCACAATAATTGGAACACAGAAACGCAACCATCGCTAACACAATACTCCCACAACAACTCTCACACTGGATTACCGTCCCTAAAACAGACAACATATATTGGAATAGACATCAAAGTGAGAAAATCTGAAGAATCTTAAACACATTCAAGCTTTGCATAAAAAGAATTCAAACACACAACCACAACTGTATATTCGATATAAAAACAACCATGCCAAACACAGTACAAACACAAAGTGAAAGTAAGGCCCCTGCCTATCCATCCGATTCAAAATAAAACCACCACATTTACAAATTCATCAGTCGATATAATATTACCCCATACAATAACTATCAAATAACCAATTCATCACACAATCCATCTTGGCAGCACTTCCACCTACACTCCTCCTCAGAAACGTCCTCACCATCTAAGATCAGGAAGACACCGGCGATGCAGGATGTCCCTCATCGACAGAAACCGGCGGTATAGCTCATAGCTCACATACCGTTCCTGAAGGAAAAGCAAATGAAAACATAAATATACAAAAAAACATATTGTTCTTGCAACAAAGGCAGAAACTAATGAAAATGAAATCTTCACTTACGGTAGCTCCATATTTCAGGTGGTCAAAGTTAAGCAGCTTCCAATCCCAGTAGTGACGAAGAAGTTCTGGAAAAGAGGATTCCAGCTTCGAGTAAGATTCATCAATGATGGCTCCTGCTAATTCCTCCATGGAGTCCCTTTCTTTGCCGCCTTTGATCATGAACTTCTCTTGGATGTCGATGTGGTACTCTTCTGGAATTCTGATGAAATCTTGAAGAAGAGCATCTCTAACATTCCTGACGCCCACACTAGAGAAAGTTATACCTCTATTCTCAAGGAAATCCTTCAAGGTAGGGCACTCCATCCTAGCCTTGCAGAAGTGATAGACCAAAACATGATTCCACATAGCCAGTTGCATGACGGCAACTTTTCTACGACCATAACAATCCTTTCGTGTGTACTCCATGCCAAGACCAACAAACTTGTACTTCTCCTCCCGAAACCATTCCTCGTACAGGGCAATTGTCTCCTCAATCTTGCCAGGCTCGTTCATGTACCACACATCAAGCTTGGTGTTACCATCAGCAACTATCCGCTGGTACTCGGTGGTGTTCAAAAAGTCGTCCATGGCAGAGAGCAGCAAGGTGCCAATGGAGATTCCTAAGACCCTACGACGAGGTTGGGGAGTGGTGAGGACGGTGGGAACTGCCTGATGTTCTGTGGCTACAATACGACATGGAGACCTCAGAAACACGACCAGTATTTAACCTTGGCGAGGGACGTTTGAGTTACCATGTGCATTAACGTGTGAACTAGGAATAGCGAATAGACGGTTGTGCTTCTGCAGCTTGTGGAACCATGCACTTCCTAAAGTCACGACTGTGCAAAAATATTTGATGTCGTGGAGAAATCGAGGAGCCTCTAACTTTATTTTACGGTAACTGACACACTGAATAGTCACATCGAATAGCCGCCGCATCGGTCATCAATTCCTCCTTTGAACAAAGACCACCGATGGAAGAATCCAATGAAGCAAACGACTAGCCTGCCGTACACCTTAGATCTGAAGGCCAAAACTCATCTGTGCCTCATCTAGCTAGATTCACACCACCTGTCCCTCGATAGTCAAGGCGGGTTTCACATGAGGCACGGCTAAGCACACACATGACGCACATACATGTCTATTCCACAGGCACGGGCGTAGGAATTTTCGAGACCTTGCTCGGTATCACCAAAGGAACGTAGAGTCATAGGCAGCGAGTCACCTGAAACATGTGAATGCAGGCAACGGAGGCACGGAAACATAGCCTCTACAGACACGTGGTTCTGGCTTCGCGAGGCACGGATACGGCCTTGCAATTGACATTTTCGAGCCACGGCTACAAACCCTCTAGGTGCACAAAAGTGTGGTGGCAGAGGTATCGATGAGAATACTCAGATGCAGAAGCACTGTTGAGAAGTCTCTAGAGGCACAGACGTGTGACACCTTAGGCCCAGGGAGAGTCATGACGTGTCTCATGTGAGACAAATGGATACAAGCAGTGAAGCCACGGGAGAAGTCAGAGAGCAACAGTTATACAGTATCCTGAGGCATGGGCGTGTAGCACCGCAAGCACAACGAGTCACAGGCAACATGACGCCCGAGACACGTGAACGCAGCCAGAGGGGGCATGGAACTGAAGCCTATACAGACATGGAATTGTGGCTTCTCGATGCACAAGTACGATTTTGGAATTGGCATTCTCAAGGCACGGGTACAAATCCTATAGATGCAAAAAAGAGAGGTGGCAGAGGGATCGGTGAGAACACTCTGTTCGAGAGGCATGGTTGTGAACTCTCAAGAGGGACAGTTGTGTGACACCGCAGGCACATGGAATCATGGCGTGTATCACGTGAGATACATCAATGCAAGCAGCGAATCAACAGGAGAAGTCATAGAGCCACAGTTTTAAAGTCTCATGAGGCACGAGCGTGTAGAACCACATGCACGACGAGTCACAACCACCACATCCCCTCACGGACAGGCATCTGGCACCACAGGCACGTAGAGTCACAGCCAGCGTGTTCCCTGAGACATGCCAATGTAGGTACATGAGACACAGAACTGAAGTGTATACAGGCACGGAAATGCGGCTTCTCGGTGCATAGGTATGGCTTTGGAATTGATGTTCTCGAGGCACGGGTACAAACAACCTGGATGCACAAAAGAGTGGTGGCAGAGGCACGGTTGTGTAGTCTCAAGAGAAACTGTCGTGTGACACCACCACATAGAGACATAGGGTGTGTCACGTGAGGTACATGAATAGAGGAAAAGAAGCCACGGGAGTGAAGCCTCCGTAGACATGGATGCCGAGCTTCTCGAGGCACGGTCCCAAAGAACACAAAGACATGAAACTGAAAATGTTGCCTCGTACATTAGCAGACATGCCTCTCTTATGCGAATGTGTAAAACACAACAATACAAACACAAACAAACTGCGCCGAATATAAGCCAAACACAAAACACGCTTCTCCCAAACAATACATATGCGCCACTTCAACGGGTTCTATAAAATGTACATAAACTCGCGCAAACGTCAATAATGAACTTGTAACACAAAAAACATAAAAAAAAATTACATTCCCATAACATGAGACAAGCCAAACATGATACTATGAAAATAAAAAAACCAAAATCCCAAAGAAAACGAAACTCCACAGGACTGAACTAACAGTACTCATTAATTATACAAAAAAAAGAAATGAAAGTCTTCCAGGAGTCCATTTTGCTCACAAACGTCGACACAAATGTCCACGGTGACCATTCTACTCAGTTGGAGTTCTCCTCAGAAACATCTGCGGCGTCCGCGGTCGGGAAGACAACAAGGATGCATCATGTCCTTCATCGACATAACTGGGCGGTAGAGCTCGTAGATGACATACCCATCCTAAGACAAAAAAGCAGATGAGAATGAATATATAGGTAAAGGGGAAAAAGTAATATTGTTACAATACAACAAAAATATAAAGAAAGAAAAAAACGAAATTTTCACTTACAATTGCCGCATATTTCAGGTGGTCAAGGGAAAGCGGCTTCCATTCCCAGTAGTCATGCTGACCTTTTGGAAAACACGTCTTCATAGTCAAGTAAGATTTGTCTATGACGGCTCCTGCCAAATCTGCCATGGAATCCCTTAGATCGCCACCTTTGATCATGAGCTCCTCCTGATGGTCGATGTGACACTCTCTTGGGATTTTGAGGAAACTGTTTGCGAGAACATCTCTATCGTTCCTGATGTCGACACTAGCAAAAATTATACCTTTGTTCCGAAGGAAATCCTTCAGAGCAACACACTCCGTCCTAGCCTTGCACATGTGATAGACAAGAACATGCTTGCGCATCACCAGTTGCATGACGGCGACTTTTCTGCTCCGATCAAAATAATCCTCTCGTGCGTACTCCAGATCAAGACCAACAAACTTGTACCAGTCCTCACGCAGCCATTCCTCATAAAGAGAAAGAATCTCCTCCACCTTGTAGGGCTCGTTGGTGTACAACACCTCGAGCTTGGTATTACCGTTGGCATCTATAAAGAGACGCTCAGTAGTGTTCCTGAAGTCGTTGATGGAAAAGAGGGTGAGAGTGTTAATGGAGTTTGACTGTCCTTCTCCGGCGTCACTCGTACATGGCAAGGATGATGAGAGCTACCTGCACTTCTCTGATGAGAATAACACACGATAACCTCCTGGAATAGACCACTTTTTAACCTTGGAGAGAGACGACTCAGTTACCACGCGCCCATTAAATTGCATCAGGAACGATGAATGGACGGTTGTGCTTCTGCAGCTTGTGAAACCATGCACTTCAAAAGTCACGGCTGCCATGCTGTAATCGAGGAGCCTATAGGTTAACTCTAGCACGGTATCTAGCACAATGAATATTAAGAATAAATAGCCATCCCATCGGTCACCAACACATCTTTTGACCGAGAGAAGAATGCAAGGAGGCAAACGATGACCCTGTCGTCCAACCTAGACCTCTGGAGTACAAATACTACACGGGGAGTGAACAAAAATATAAGCACGGTTCGGCTAGCACAAAAGCCACACGCGTGCCTCCACTTTGTTAAAGACAAACCTCTATGTCTATGTACCACCAAAAACATTGCCAAAACAAAAGCACGTCCATGTTTCTGGCATACATATAACCGTGGGCTATCATACATATTCCTGCCTGAACCCAACGTACATAAAAACAATGGCTCTCTGGGTCAATGACTGCCTGAAAAAATTGCAATCGCAGAGTCACAAACCATGACTCCATTTCAGATGCAAAAGTACCTCTCATTAGGAACAATCATGCCTCCCGTCAATTTGCCTCCCCTGATGTATCAACCATGCCTCTCCTACTTCAACGACCATGCATCTAATAAAATTATTACTGTTCCTCTCCTAAAGACACAACCAACCATATCTGATTAAACATGTGATTAAAAAATTAAATCATAGAAGCACGAGTATGCTTTTCAACATGTATAACCATGCCTCACAAAAAGTTCGTGAGGCACGATAGGCACGTAGAAGAGTCCGCTGGGAGGCAGCACAGCTGGACAACTAAAATGGGAGGCAGCTGGACGAGTGAAACGTCTCGTGTCACCATAACACCTCGGAATGCACGCACACCATCTACAACCAGCATTCATTCCATTTCGCGGGATAAAAAATAAAACAAGAAGCACTCATTACTACACTTGCTCTCTCCCGTCTCCTTTATATTTCAATAAGCTCCGACTCCCTCAGCCACATCACAACTCATTTGCCTTCTCTATCGCATGCTTCTAGGGTTCGTGCTTCTTCCCGGCACACAATCTGATTTCAAACAAGTTATTGTAGAGTTTTTATTGGGTCTCTCGATTAATTCCTAAGAAGTGCTTCTCTCGCAGATTGCTGGTCGTGGGTGCTTGCCCTAAGCTTCCCATCACAACCCATCTGCCTTATCCGTCCACCTACTTCTAGGGTTCGTGCTTCTTCCTTGCACACAATCTCATTTCAAACAAGTTATTATAGAGTTTTTATTGGGCCTCTCGATTAAATTCTAAGCCGTGCTTCTCTCGTAGATTGCTGGCAGTGGGTGCTTGCCCTAAGCTTCCCCTACACCAATCTCTGTTTGTCGATGCCCGTTCTTCTTCTCTTCCAGGTAAAAAGCATATGCGTAAGCAGCATGCTTCGATCCGTATTTACGTTTTGAAAATGATAATTAAATTATTACTGTTTTACATTTAGGTTTTTCATTTGATAGTTATTGATGCATCAGATTCGGTACAACGACCTCATTCTCTAAAGGAATATAAAAACCATTTGAAAATCTAAACAAGTGATCTAAACTCTTTCATATTGCTTTTCTGGAAGGAGTAGATGAGAAGATTTCTGGTAAATTTGTAGTTGTTGTCTGCCTTCGTATGGATATTTTTAATATGGCTAACATAGTTGAAGGTAGTCGTTGTCTACCTTCAACGTTGAAGCTTGTTTTAAATTGTTATGATATTCTTGTTTTCTTAACATAGTTGTTGTGAATTATTTAGGTATGATTTGCGAACCACACCCTCCAGTTCTCCAGCTGTTTGAGGTTATTCTTGATGAAAATTGCTGGAGCCGCATGGTTAGTAAGCATTACTAACATATTAGTTGCTTACAACACAGTAGAAATCGTCACTATTAGTCATACCCCCTTGCACCTACACAAGTTCGCATGCTGTCACTTCTTTGCACCTGTCTTGTGTTTTCATTTTCCATTAGTTTGCTTGCCTATGCCTTAATTACTATAGTGCACCTTCAGTTCTAATTAAAATTAGTCAACATATGTGTCGGCGTTCTGGGAACGGGGGTCCCCAGACTTGCCTACCTACGGCCCACAGCGTGGCTCCACCAGCGGCCCTGTATGGCCCATCTTCACCAGCAAACACTCAAGACCCTCGCGAGGGGCCAAGCCTCGCGAGGCGGACGACGCAAGACCTCCTCAGGGGCGGCTCACCAGACTGGCTCACGAGGGGCGGAGAGATCGAGGCAAGGGACACCTCGCGAGGTTTACGTGACGTAGCCATGACGACTGGAGCCAGGTAGGCACCAGCGCGTGTAGTGTCCTTGTTTCCTCTTTGGTGCTAAAGAGGCAAGCGCAGGCGAGGAGTCCTGAGGCAGCAGGCAAACGTTTCAATATCGGTGCAACAAGACCAAGACCAGCAGGACAGAGGTCACCGTGGAGCCCAAGACGGCGTCACCACCAGAGCCTTTGGCAGGCGAAGACTATTTTTATCCGGATAACTTGTACTAGTTGTCTCCCTTCGAATTTGGCCATTGTGGGATCCCTTCCCGCTCAATATTTGGGAAGAGGACCAGGGCCTCTATAAATAGGATTAGTCGCCACCATAGAAAAGGGAGAGATCTCATCGGACCTGGATCATCCCAAACCACACCAGCTCACCAAGCACAAGAACACCTCTCCTCAGGAGGTTGTTTTGCCCTTGTAACTGTTCATCCTCAGCCCAAGAGGCAATCCACCACACCACACTGGAGTAGGGTATTACACCACAACGGTGGCCCGAACCAGTATAAATATTGTGTCTCTCATTCTTTGGGTTCGTCGAGCTAGGCCGTGAGATCATGGAGTGTGCAAGCTAGAGAGGAGGGAGATCTTTGTGCGCACCCCAGTGTTCAAACCTCAAGGGTTTTGCCGGAACCCGAAATCCGACATTTGGCGCGCCAGGTAGGGGTGTGCCGAAGCCTTGCCCCCCCCCCCCGACGGCCTCGCTTCTCTGACCTACTCCCATGGACGCCGCCTCTTCTCCGACTGGATCGACGGGCGCCCTCCGCAGCGCCGGGGGGCTCCGGGCCTTCACCCCCTCCCTGCGGCGGGTGTGGTGGGCGCACAAGTTCAAACCGGAGATGCCGCCCCGTTACGATGGTGCGGCGGATCCGGCGGCCTTTTTGCTGGCGTACGAGGAGGCCGTCCAAGAGGCCTGGGGCGACAATAAAGTCATGGCCAACTGGCTCCCAATGGCCCTCGCTGGCGTGCTGCGCGCCTGGCTCCTCCATCTGCCGGAATCTTCTATGGCCTCATGGGAGGAGCTACGCGACCTCTTCCTTGTGCGCTTCAGGGGACCCGTACCCCCGGTCATCGCGGCTCTCCTCGGTGGCTCGCAGGCGCCGCCCTCAGACCGTCATGCCAAGCCGTTCTTTTGCCAGATCGGCGCCGCCTCCATGCGGCAGGGGGCTCCCCTGGGTTGGGCGACGCGCAAGGCTAACTTGATCTTCGACTCAAGGGATCACCAAGTCATCACCGCCGGTTCGGGCGTGCTTCCGATGCTTTGCACTCCCACCATCTGTAGAGTAGTGGTACGTCTCCAACGTATCTACTTTTCCAAACACTTTTTCCCTTGTTTTGGACTCTAACTTGCATGATTTGAATGGAACTAACCCGGACTGACGCTATTTTCAGCAGAATTACCATGGTGTTATTTATGTGCAGGAGCAAACATTCTCGGAATGACCTGAAACTTCACGGAGCCACTTTTTAGAAAATAAGAAAAATACATGGCAAAGATGAAGGCCAGGGGCCCACCGTCTCTCCACGAGGGTGGGGGGCGCGCCCCCTACCTCGTGGGCCCCCTGTTGCCTCTTCGACTCCAACTCCACCTCCATATATTGCGTTTCGGGGAGAAAAAAATCAGAGAGAACAAATCATCATGTTTTACAATACGGAGCCGCTGCCAAGCCCTAAAACCTCTCGGGAGGGCTGATCTGGAGTCTGTTCGGGGCTCCGGACAGGGGAATCTGTCGCCATCGTCATCATCAACCATCCTCCATCACCAATTTCATGATGCTCACCGCCGTGTGTGAGTAATTCCATCGTAGGCTTGCTGGACGGTGATGGGTTGGATGGGATCTATCATGTAATCGAGTTAGGTTTGTTAGGGTTTGATCCCTAGTGTCCACTATGTTCTGAGATTGATGTTGCTATGACTTTGCTATGCTTAATGCTTGTCACTAGGGCCTGAGTGCCATGATTTTGAATCTGAACCTATTATGTTTTCATCAATATATGAGTGTTCTTGATCCTATCTTGCAAGTCTATAGTCATCTATTATGTGTTATGATCCGTTAACCCCGAAGTGACAATAATCGGGATACTTACTGGTGATGACCGTAGTTTGAGGAGTTCATGTATTCTCTATGTGTTAATGCTTTGTTCCGGTTCTCTATTAAAAGGAGGCCTTAATATCCCTTATTTTATGTAAGGACCCCGCTGCCACGGGAGGGTAGGACAAAAGATGTCATGCAAGTTCTTTTCCATAAGCACGTATGACTATATACGGAATACATGCCTACATTATATCAATGAACTGGAGCTAGTTCTGTGTCACCCTAGGTTATGACTATTACATGATGAACCGCATACAGCATAATTCTCCATCACCAATCCATTACCTAGGAGCTTTTCATATATTGTTCTTCGCTTATTAACTTTTCCGTTGCTATTGCTATCATCACTACAAAATACCAAAAACATTACTTTTACTATTGTTACCTTTTGCTACCGTTATCACCACTATCATATTACCTTGCTACTAAACACTTTGCTGTAGATATTAAGTTTCTAGGTGTGGTCGAATTGACAACTCACCTGCTAATACTTGAGAATATTCTTTGGCTCCCCTTGTGTCGAATCAATAAATTTGGGTTGAATACTCTACCCACGAAAACTGTTGCGATCCCCTATACTTGCGGGTTATCAAGACTATTTTCTTGCGCCATTGCCGGGGAGCATAGCTCTATTCTTTGAGTCACTTGGGATATATATCTGCTTATCATTATGAAGAACTTGAGAGATCCAAAAACCAAGATCTATCCCTCAACTACGAGGGGAGGTAAGGAACTGCCATCTAGCTCTGCACTTGATTCACCTTCTGTTTTGAGTAAGCTTGCGACACCTACAGCTACTTCTGCTATTCGTTCTCATATGTCGCATGTTATTGATGATGCCACTTCTGCTATGCATGATACTTATGATGAAACTACCTCTATGTCTGATACTACTGTGCCACTTAGTGATTTTCTTGATGAACAACTTGCTAGAGCTAGGGAAATTGAAAATATTGAATCTGATGATACTTATGAAAGTGATGATGAAGAATCACTTGTTATTCCTAAGGGTTATGTTTTTGATCAAGAAGCTTCTTTAGCTATTTTAGCTTGCAAAAATAGAAATGAACTCAAAAGGCTATTAGCTAAATGGATTAAGCAATCTCTAAATGCTAGAATGAAACCTGGCCCTGCTTTTGCTACTTCACCTATCTTTGTTACTGATAAGGATTATGAATTCTCTATTGATCCTGATATAATTACTTTGGTTGAATCTGATCCTTTTCATGGTTATGAATCTGAAACTGTTGTGGCACATCTTACTAAATTGAATGATATAGCCACTCTGTTCACTAAAGATGAGAGAACCCGTTACTTTTACATCCTTAAAATATTTCCTTTCTCATTAAAGGGTGATCCTAAGATATGGTTTAATTCTCTTGATCCTCGTTGTGTGCGTAGTCCCGAGGATATGATTTATTACTTCTCTGCTAAATATTTCCCTGCTCATAAGAAACAAGCTGCTTTAAGGGATATATATAATTTTGTGCAAATTGAAGAAGAGAGTCTCCCACAAGCTTGGGGGAGGCTTCTCCAATTACTTAATGCTTTGCCTGATCATCCTCTTAAGAAAAATGAAATACTTGATATCTTTTATAATGGAGTAACCGATGCCTCCACAGATTACCTGGATAGTTGTGCTGGTTCTGTTTTCAGGGAAAGAACACCGGATGAAGCTAAAATTCTATTGAATAATATGTTGACAAATGAAAATAATTGGACACCTCCGGAGCCAATTCCTAAGCCTATTCCTAAACCAACTCTGAAGAAGAGGGGTATTCTATTTCTCAGTCCTGAAGATATGCAAGAGGCAAAGAAATCTATGAAAGAAAAAGGTATTAAAGCTGAAGATGATAAGAATTTACCTCCTATTGAAGAAATACATGGTCTTAATTTACCGCCTGTTGAAGAAACATATAATCTTAATCCATTACCTATTGAAGAAACTCATGGTCTTGATAACACGACACAGATAGTAAAGCTAAATTCTCTCTATAGATATGATAAAGCTGAAATCCCATTTACTAAATTTGCTAGCCCATGCTTAGATGAGTTTGATAAATTTATGGCTAAGCAAGAAGACTTTAATGCTTATTTTGGTAGACAATTAAAATGCAATTCAAATATGCTTGAACACTTGGGTGATTATATGGCTAATGTCAAAGGTGAACTTAAACTTATTAGTAAACATGCTTCTGTGGTTACCACCCAAGTAGAACAAGTACTTAAAGCGCAAAATGATTTGCTCAATGAATTGAATAGTAAAGATAATGATAATGTTGTTAGAGTTATGACTAGAGGTGGTAAAATGACTCAGGAACCTTTGTATCTTGAAGGCCATCCTAAGAGAATTGAGCAAGATTCTCAGAGAAATAATATAGATGTACCTAGTTCTTCTAAAAAGAAGAAAAAGAAAAAATGATAGGACTTCGCATGCTTCTAGTGAACCTATCACTAAAACACCTGAGAATCCAAATGATATTTCTATTTCTGATGCTGAAACACAATCTGGTATTGAACCTGAAACTAGTGATAATGTTAACAATAATGTTCATGATGATGCTCAACCTAGTAATGATAATGACATAGAAATTGAACCTGCTGTTGATCTTGATAACCCACAATCAAAGAATCAATGTTATGATAAGAAAGACTTTGTTGCTAGGAAACATGGTAAAGAAAGAGAACCTTGGGTTCAAAAACCCATGCCTTTTCCTCCCAAACCATCCAAGAAAAAGGATGATGAGGATTTTGAGCGCTTTGCTGAAATGATTAGACCTATCTTTTTTGCGTATGCGATTAACTGATATGCTCAAAATGAATCCTTATGCTAAGTATATGAAAGAAATTGTTACAAATAAAAGAAAGATACCGGAAGCTGAAATTTCCACCATGCTTGCTAATTATACTTTTAAGGGTGGAATACCAAAGAAACTTGGAGATCTAGGAGTACCCACTATACCATGCTCCATTAAAAGAAACTATGTTAAAACTGCTTTATGTGATCTTGGAGCTGGTGTTAGTGTTATGCCTCTCTCTTTATATCGTAGACTTGATTTGAATAAGTTGACACCTACTAAAATATCTTTGCAAATGGCTGATAAATCAACTGCTATACCTGTCGGTATTTGTGAGGACGTGCCTGTTGTAGTTGCAAACATTACTATTTTAACAGACTTTGTTATTCTTGATATTCCCGAGGACGATAGTATGTCTATTATTCTTGGAAGACCCTTTTTGAATACTGTAGGGGCTGTTATTGATTGCAGTAAAGGCAATGTCACTTTTCATGTTAATGGTAATGAGCATACGGTACACTTTCCGAGGAAACAACCTCATGTTCATAGTATCAACTCTATTGGAAAAAATCCATCGATTATATTTGGAGGTTTTGAATTTCCTCTTCCTACTGTCAAGAAGAAATATGATATTCTTATTATTGGGGATGTCGGATTTCGGGTTCCGGCAGACCCTTGAGGTTCGAACACTGGGGTGCGCACAAAGATTTCTCCTCCTACCTACCTCCACCACTCCGCCACGCAAAGATCTAAACTATGGAAAGAACAACACGAGAGACACAGGGTATATATTGGTTCGGGCCACCGTTGTGGTGTAATACCCTACTCCAGTGTGTGGTGTGGTGGATTGCCTCTTGGGCTGATGATGATGAACAATACAAGGAAGAACAGCCTCGTGAGGGTCTATTCTTGGCTGGGGGGATGAACTACTGGGAGGAGTTCGGTCACCCTTCTCTCTCTCTCTTGATTGTGCTCTCTCTGAATTCGATCTCCAGCCGATCGATCGAACCCCCCCTCTTCTTGATTGTCCTCCTCTTGTGGGTGGCTGGTCCTATTTATAGAGGCCCTGGTCCTCTTCCCAAATATCAAGCGGGAAGGGAGCCAACAATGGCGGGCTAATTTGAAAGGGGACAGCTAGTACCAGTTATCCTGACAAAAGTAGTCTTCTCCTGCACAAAGCTCTGGTGGTGACGCCGTATTAGGCTCCACAATGACCTCCGTCTTGCAGTCCTCTTGGTCTTGGTCTTGTTGCACCGAAATGGCAACCTTTGCCTGATGCCTCGGTACTCCGCGGCTGCGCTTGCCCCCTTTGCACCAAAGGGGAAAGAAGGACACTGTGCGGGCTGGCGCCCGCCTGGCGCCCTTGGTCGTCATGGCTTGCGTCACGGGCACCTCGTGAGGTACCTCGCCTTGATCTCTCCGCCTCCTCACGAGCCAGCCTGATGAGGCCATGCCTGAGGAAGCTCCGCATCGTCCGCCCCGAGAGGCTTGGCCCCTCGCGAGGGTCTTGAGTCTGTGTTGGTGAAGATGGGCCGTGCTCGGCCCCCCTTTAAGCCATGCCGCAGGCCGCAGGCAGGCAAGTCTGGGGACCCCCGTTCCCAGAACGCCGACAGTAGCCCCCGGGCCCAAGGCGCGTCCGGACTTGGCCATGCAGGGAGGCGGAAAGGCAAGAGCGAAGTGCCGCGGGCCCTAACAGCCTGCGGCCTCGGGCGCCGCGTGGCGGTTGATTGGACGTGGACGCCTCCACTTCCCCATGGCGCCTCGGTAACTGACCGGACTGGACAAGTCCCTGCATGCAAAGTGGGTCCCGATTACCTGCAATCGTGGAGGTCGGCGGTTGGCCTTCACCGGCCATAAGTACAGAACAGTGCGCGCCCTTCCAGTCCATCCCTCCTTGCTTCTCCTTCTTCCCGGTCCTTGCTCTGTCTTGCTGCGATGGCTCCGATCCGCCGGTTCTCAACGACATAGAAGGGAAAGGCTCCCCGAGAGGAACCAGACCCGCTCCCGCCGAAGAAACGGCTCGTCCTCCGTGGCCCGGACGAGGGGGCCCATCAGGTGGTGTCGAGGCCTTGGTGCGAGCGGGCACCGCCGGGGTTCCCGCTTCCCTTATACGCCCACATCAAGGGCCCTGAAGGAGCTGATGCTGATCGCCACGGGCGGCACCGCCGTCGGCGCCGACGAGTCACGAACGTGTGGGTCGTCCCCCCTGGGGTCCAGATCGAGGGCTCCTCCCGAGAGTTCATGCTCCACGTCTCCATGCCTCCTCAGTCTTGGATTCACCTTCCTCCCTTCTTTGCCCCCATCATCCCGCAGGGAGAACTCCTGGAGCTTTGGCTGCAGCACGCCGGCTACAGCACCCTCGCGACCGAGGCAGAGGTCGCGGTCATTGCCCCGGGCGAGGTCTTCATGACTCGGGGCTGGAGTGAGATCGCCCGGGTTTGCAGGACAAGAGGCTCCCTCGCGATCCACTTGGAGTACGACGGTGCTTCGGTGATGTTCTTCAAGGTCTTCGATGTGAACGGGCGCCAGCTGGAGTGCTGCCCCGGGAGAGGTGGCCAGGATCCTGCTGCGGCGAGGACTGGGCCCGCCAACAGCTCCTTTGGCGGCTCCTCGGGCGGTGGAAGCGTCGGAGGTTCCAGTGACTCCGGCGAGCTCTTGGCGACTCCGGAGACGAGTGACGACAGCTACGAGCCCCTGAGCCAGCGCCGCTCCTGGAGCAGGGCGGGCTCGTTAGGCCGCCGCCGACTCTGATCTGGATGGGGTTGGCGCCGGTGCTTGACGGCCCACTGTTGATGATGGCATCTTTTGCAGGGGCGCGTGTAGTTAGTGTCCCTTTAGGATCTGTTCCCTGGGAGGAATCAAAGACGCGTCCCGTGGGGGTTTGTAAGGTGCCTATGATCCTGTTTTGTTAATATAACCCTTGTCGTAGAACTGTGCGAGTTGCTCATTCCATTTTAGCTCCGTCCTCCCTTTCGAACCTCACGAGGGCTTGGTGCTCTGCGCCGACAGGTCCCAGTCTCAAGGCGGCTTCAGCCGTCGCTGGTATGCCAGGTCGCGATGCCGTGGTCAAGGCCAGGAGGTGAGCGACCCGGAGTCCGGTAAGATCCCCTGAGTCGCGATGCTCAGGAGGTCCCCTTTGGCGCTCAAGCAGCCGTCGTTCGATGAGAAAGGAGAGCGGCGTCGCTAACATGGGATTGCATTAGGTGCGGGGATGATGCCACGGTAGCTGGCGCTTCCGGGTGATGACTTATCTCGAGAATCAGGGACCGCTCCCTGGTGTGTCGCCGGGTCCGTGCATCGGCTGGCATGAGGTTGCTTGGCGAGGTCCTCGCGTGTCCCTCCCCTCTCGCCTTTGCTCCCCTTTCTGCTCTACGTCCTCGGGTCCCGGCCCTCGAGCGAGTCTCAGCCGTCGCTGGTACGTCAGGTCGCGATGCCGTGGACAAGGCCAGAGGGTGAGGGCTGGAGAGCCAGTAGGAGCCCTGAGTCGCGATGCTCAGGCACCCCCCCCTTTAACGTGCAAGCGGTTCGCACGGAAAAGAGTGAAGGAGACCCGCAAGGGCCTCGCCTGATGCAGCTCCTTCAGGAGATCCTGTAGATCCATCATAGAAAAAACGAGGGGGTTGCCATGACAATTGAAAGTCAGCTGTTGGATGCTTCCGAGGGGTAATGAGGCACTGAAGGCTTGATGAGGTGCCGCCATGCGGGGCTGCTGCGGCCAGAGCTCAGCCATTCAGGTTTGTCGGCGTTGCAGGGACGGACCCGTGCGCAAGCGTCGTGCCGTTTGGGAGCAGTTCTGTCAGTTGAGCGGGCAACTAGGTCAAGCACATTAGCCGCGGAGGAGTGGATTCATTTAAATAGATGCTGGGAAGGCAGACATCACTGGGTCCGGCCCGAGCGACTTGGGGATCATGCAGCCCGAGGGGCGCCCCCAACAAGATAAGCTAACAACATGAAATAAAAGGGATACACGCTACAGGGACGGACCCACACGGCCTGGGAATAATGCAGCCCTTGCGGGGGCGCTCCCAGCTGGAAGTGAAACTTGAAAGATGTCACCTGATGACGTTGAGGACGAAGGGGTGTTGGTGTAGCAGACTTGGCGGGCTGCGGAAGCCGATCCTCACGGGCCCCCAGGCCTAGGGGTCTTAGGAGGTTCCGGAGGCGCTGGCGGCTCCTTGCGGACCATCTCCATCCCCGCCAGGGCTGCGGAACGCCTGGCCTCTCGTGCTCCTGTGATGCCCCTCGTGAGGCGCTGGTACGCGGCAGCCGTGTTCGGCAAGCCGTAAGGCATGCGAACATAGCTGTGGGGTAGACCTCCGCAGCGCCCCACTCACGAGGGCCAGAGGCGCTCCAGAGAGGCGACTCGGTTGAGACCTGGTATGTCGATGTAGATGCGCAGCCCACCATCCTCGCCTGGATGGGGAGCCACTGCTGGTAGGCGGTGGCCGCCTTTCATGGCTCTTGACTCCTGTAGCTCTTGAATGGCCTTGCTGATGAACTCCTGAGGGTCTGGCTCTCCTTGCCTTGCTCCTTCTTGAGGGAAACGTGCTTCGAAACACGCCTCCATGTGGTGCCCAAGCGCCTCCCTCATGACCCTAGCTAGGTCGGTGGCCCTCCAGGGGAGAGCCCCCGAGCCCTGCCTGAGGAGGGCGCTGGGCGCGCTTTCCTATGCGATGGAAGGAGGTTCCCCCTGGGTAGGCGCGGGCCCATAGGGGCCTTCCTCCTGAGTGGTCGGGCCGGACGATGTCTTCTTCTTCTTGGGGGCGGTCTCGGGAGGCCTCCTGCTTCCGCGATCTGGGTCTTCCAGTGACGCGGTCTGAAAGGCTCGTTCCAGGGAACACAACGTGTCCTTCTCTTCACAGGGCACCGTGATGACTCCGCCACTTCCTGGCATCTTGAGGACGTTGTAGCCGTGGTGAGTTATGGCCATGAACTTGGCCAGCGCTGGGTACCCGAGGATGGCGTTGTACGGCAGGCGAATGTGAGCGACGTCAAAGTCGATGAGCTCGGTGCGGTAGTTGTCGCATGCCCCGAAGGTGACAGGGAGGCGGACCTGCCCAATCGGGACCGTGGAGCCGTCGGTGATTCCCGAAAAGGCTTGGTTGGCTGAAGCTGGCTGTAGGGCACTTGGAGATTGTTGAATGTTTCCACGGACAGGACGTTGAGCCCTGCCCCGCCATCGATGAGGGTCCTGGTGACCACCATGTTGCTGATGATTAGGGAACAAAGCATCGGAAGGACTTCGGCCGTAGCCGCACACTTGAGCTGATCTGCTGAGCTGAATGTGATGGCGCACGCCGACCACCTGAGGGGGCGCGTGGCTTCGAGCCTGGGGAGGACTGCATTCACTTCGCGGGCGAACTGCTTGAAGATGCGTTGAGAGGCTGGGGCTTGAGCCCCGCCCAGGATGCAGGCGATCGCGCGTGGCTCCTGGAAGCCCCCAGCCCCCTCGTCCTGGTGGCGGTCCTCGTTTCTCCTTGGCTACGGTGGCAGCGGAGGGAGGCCTGCGTTGCCTGGCGGGCGATCCTCGCGAGGCTGATCTCTCCAGTCTCCCTCGCGAGGCAGGTCTTGCCAGCGATCCTCGCGAGGTTGATCGCGCCACCCTTGGCGCGGGCCACGGTCTTCCCAGCGTCCTGTGTTCCTTCCTGCTCCTCGACCGTAGCCCCGGTCACCGCGGTCAGGGCGACGGCCGATCCTTCCTTCTCGCACGGCTCGGAGCTCTTGACATTCGTTGGTGTTGTGGGTGTGGAGGTCGTGGTACACACAGTACCGACTACCCTTGGAAGGTTCGGGCTGATCTCTGCCCCGCTTGGTGTCTGGTTCTGCCACGAGCACGGCAGCCCCCTTGCGCTTCACATCCTTGGCCTTGGGCTTCTTCTCTTCTGGGTCTGCGGCAGGCAGCTCGAGGAGGGAGAGACGCCCTTCCTCAGCCCTGGCACACTTGGTTGCCAAGTTGAACAGCTCCAAGGAAATGCACAGGTCTTCATGCATCGCCAGCTCCTCCTTCATCTTGACATCGCGCACGCCGTCGGAGAAGGCTGAGATGATGGCCTCCACAGTCACCTTGGGAATCTTGAGGCGTGCGTTGTTGAAGTGCTGGATGTACTTCTGCAATGTCTCCCCGGGTTGTTGCTTGATGCGGCGCATGTCGCTCACGGCGGGTGGCCGGTCGCAAGTACCTTGGAAGTTGGCGATGAAGCGGGTGCGCATCTCGTCCCAGGAGGAGATCGTGCCTGGAGCCAGGTTCCAGGAGCCAGGTGCGGGCCCCGTCCTTGAGCGCCATGGGAACCAGTTCGCCATGACCTTCTCGTCTCCATTGGAGGCTTCGATGCCCAGCTCGTAGAGCTGGAGGAACTCCATAGGGTCAGCCGTGCCGTCGTAATGAGGAGGCAGGTCTGGCTTGAACTTGACGGGCCACGCGACGCTGCGTAGCTCGGTGGTGAAGGCGCGGCAGCCTGCTGTGGCCACGGGAGGCCTTGGGTGGCGGAGAGCTTGGTCTTGCATGTCCCCTCGCGCTGCAGCTGGGAGCAGCGCGGGGTCTTGACGGACGGGAGCAGGAGCATGGTCGCGACGTGCTGGGGCAGGGAGCGCCCGGGCAGCTTCTTGCGGGCGAGGGACTTCTTGGCAGCTCTGCTCTTGCCGCGCTGGCACCTGACAAAGCGTGTTCCACCCAGGGGCCACGTGCCTTGGAGCCATGGCGCCTTCCTGAGGAGGAGGAGGCCGGGGCGCCGCCGAAGCTTCGTCGCCCGCGCGGGGCGGGGTGCGGTGCAGGGGAACGGACGGCGCAGGAGAGCCCCCTGTAGCGCGGACGAGCTCGGCGACGCGGTCGAGCCATTCTTCGTAGACGTCGTCGATGGGACGGTAGCGCAGGAACTCATTTGCCACGATGAGCACAGCTCGAGCCTCCATGGGTGCGCGGAGCGCGCGGGACGAAGAACCAGCTGGGGTGAGCGAGGGAGTTGCCGTGCGGCCGTCTTGCCGCACGGACGGATGCTGAGACGATGCTTGCTGCTCGTCCCCCGCCGGGCCGGTGGCGGCGTTGACGGAAGGTGACGGGGAACGGCGAGGACGCCCGCCGACAGGGGCCGTCTGGCCGACGCGGGAAGCGAGAGCGGCGCGGTGCTCGGCGCGGGCCCGACGAGCGTCAGACATGGGCATGATGGTCGGAGGAGAACGGGGTGGTGGAAGAGGAATTTCGGTGCACCCCTACCTGGCGCGCCAAATGTCGGATTTCGGGTTCCGGCAGACCCTTGAGGTTCGAACACTAGGGTGCGCACGGAGATTTCGCCTCCTACCTACCTGCACCCCTTCGCCACGCAAAGATCTAAACTATGGAAAGAACAACACGAGAGACACAGGGTTTATACTGGTTCGGGCCACTGTTGTGGTGTAATACCCTACTCCAGTGTGTGGTGTGGTGGATTGCCTCTTGGGCTGATGATGATGAACAATACAAGGAAGAACAGCCTCGCGAGGGTCTATTCTTTGCTTGGGGGATGAACTACTAGGAGGAGTTCGGTCACCCTTCTCAATCTCTCTCTCGATTGTGCTCTCTCTGATTTCGATCTCCAGCCGATCGATCGAACCCCCCCTATTCTTGATTGTCCTCCTCTTGCGGGTGGCTGGTCCTATTTATAGAGGCCCTGGTCCTCTTCCGAAATATCGAGCGGGAAGGGATCCAACAACGGCGGGCTAATTTGAAAGGGGACAGCTAGTACCAGTTATCCTGACAAAAGTAGGCTTCGCCTGCACAAAGCTCTGGTGGTGATGCCGTCTTGGGCTTCACAATGACCTCCATCTTGCAGTCCTCTTGGTCTTGGTCTTGTTGCACCAAAATGGCAACCTTTGCCTGCTGCCTCGGTACTCCGCGGCTGCACTTGCCCCCTTTGCACCAAAGGGGAAAGAAGGACACTGCGCGGGCTAGCGCCCGCCTGGTGCCCTTGGTCGTCATGGCTTGCGTCACGGGCACCTCGTGAGGTACCCCGCCTTGATCTCTCCGCCTCCTCGCGAGCTAGCCTGATGAGGCCGTGCCTGAGGAAGCTCCGCGTCGTCTGCCCCGCGAGGCTTGGCCCCTCGCGAGGGTCTTGAGTCTGTGTTGGTGAAGATGGGCCGTGCTGGGCCCCCCTTTGAGCCACGCCGCAGGCCGCAGGCAGGCAAGTCTGGGGACCCCCGTTCCCAGAACGCCGACAGGGGATGTGCATATCCCCATTGAGGTAACATAGTGTTATTCGAAATTTCTCCGGTTCCATGTTATTCGGAATGAGTTCGTTAACAAGACTTGATCAACCTTGTTAGTGGATTCCTTCTGATGATCACGAGATGGATGAAACTAGAAGGCACAACCTTCTGTACACCACTTTTAATTTCCATTAAATAAAGTAAAAATAAATATTTTTCTATCTGTTATCTGATTATCCGTGCAATATAAAAATACCTCGAAAATAAAAGTTCTCCAAATGCCCTGAAATTTAAATATGATTTTTTCTAGAATATTTGAGAATATTTGGCACTAAGAACACAACAAGGGGGTCAACCACCTGCCCACGAGGGTGGAGGGTGCGCCCCCTGCCTCGTGGGCCCACGGTGGCCCTCCTCCACTTATCCTTTCACCCACACACTTCTTCTTCCTCCCACAAACACGAATAACCAGCTCAAACACGAGTCCAAGCTCATTTTACTGCCATTTTCGATCTCCTTGCTCAAAGCACCTCTCACAAAACTGCTTGGGGAGATTATTCCTTGGTATGTGACTCCTCCATTGGTCCAATTAGTTTTTGTTCTAGTGCTTTATTCATTGCAAATTTTTGCTGCTTAGGTGACCCTGTTCTTGAGCTTGCATGTCAAATTTATATGGTTCCAAGTAGTTTTGATGCATGATATAGGCCCTAGGAACTTGTAGGAGTAGTTGCTACCAATATTATTGAGTTTGGTTTACCTTTATTTTGAAGTTACTAAAAATTTCAGAATTTTTCAGAAAATGATGAGGAGACTTTTGAGGGGCTCATCGAGGAAAACCTCGAAGGAAAAGGCACCGAAGCCTAAGTATAATCTGCCTCGCACCGCGGAGGTTCGGGCGTGTGAATGGCCTTCCGATGATTTCTTGAGAGCAGCTGGGATTTATGAAGATTTTCATGAATTGGCTAAGAATGCAGGCCTTACCGCTTTTCTCCATGACCAATGCGATCAGTATCTCTTACTCACAAATATCTTTGTGCAAAACTTTCATTTCCATTCTAGGAGCTCACCACCTACGGTGGAGTTTTATTTATATGATGAAAATAAGGAGATGTCACTTTATGATTTTTGTCAGGTTTGTTTAGTCCCTTTTGAGGGCAAGACAGAAGAACCACATCGCGATGATGTGGAGGGGTTTATTGACACTATCACTATGGGGAAAACAAGGAAGGTTTCCGATGCACGAATCACTAGCATACATTTTCCTGTTTTACGTTATTTTGCATTATTTGCTAGTCATTGCTTAATTGGTCACAGAAACTGTGGAAACCTTAGTATCCCTGATATTATTACTTTGCTCCACGGTTTATATGGTGATAACTCTGTTAGTATGGGTGGCATTATTGCCAAACGGTTAAGTCTGAACCGTACAAAGGGCCCCATCTTTGGAGGCATCTATGCTTCACGCCTAGCTACACATTTTAACATACCTGTTAGGCATTATGATAAGGAAGAAAAAGTGATGCCTCGTGTTTATCTAGATTATAAAAGTATGGTGGCACATGATTTTATTGTTAAGAATAGGGAAGGAGAGCTTAAATATCAATTGTTCTTTAATAAACACCATCCTGAGACTATTATCCTGCCTGCTCCTTCTTTGTTTGATTTATCTGTAGGCACGTACCTTGTTCCGTTGAAGGCTATTCACGCCTACCGGAACCCTGCACCAGCTGAGGAGCCAGAGCCGGAACCACAAGTTGATCCTTCACGACAGTCTAATTACCAGTGGGATCCGGAGATGATTGTCAGCCAGTGGCAATTGAAGTCTTCTTCTTCTTCGTCTCAGTACAACCCCAACTATATATTATTATGGATATCCGCCAGGCCAGCCGTGGCCATAGACCAACTTAGGCCAAAAGCCTAAGCTTGGGGGAGTATGTATTTCCCACTGACATTACATTTATGCTCACACACTCATTGCTAGATGTCGGTGCTCATACTTTTTCATTGTATCATCCATGCTAGTTTATTTTACTTTTTATGCTTTCTTCTTGCGTGTTTGATAAACCTTAAGAAAAACCAAAAAATTAGTTGTAGCTTTTAATTAATTTACCTTCCATGCTTGTAGTAGTAATTAAAAAGAAAACCCAAAAATATTTCCTGTTCTTCTTTTGCTTGTTGGGAGCTTTCCCGTGTAAATAGTTTTATTTCTTTTATTTTCTTTGGGGGTCGATAGGAGAAGACCATAATTAAATTGTTGAAGTGGCCCTTATATGCATTATTGTTTATCTGACAAAAGAGCCCATATTTCCTTCTCTTCTCCTGTTTTGTTGAATGCTAGCAGATTCCAGCTTAGTCCAATGCACTTGCACTATTATTATTCACATCATTCGATCGTGCAAGTGAAAGGCAATTATGATGATATATGATGGACTGGCTGAGATGAGAAAAGACTGGTATGAACTCGACCTCTTTTGTTTTTGTAAATACGATTAGTTCATCGTTCCTGATTCAGCCTATTATGGATAAACATGTTTGCAATGACAATTAGAGATCATAGTTTCTTGTGCCATGCTTGATTAGCTATGAGTTATAATGGTTTACCTTGCATGCCAACATGCTATTGAGATAGTTATGATGTGGTATGATAGGGTGGTATCCTCCTCTGAATGATTTAAGTGACTTGACTTGGCGCATGTTCACGCATGTAGTTGAAACAACATAGCCTTCACGATATTTATGTTCATGGTGGATTATATCCTACTCATGCATGCATTCGATGTTGATTAATTTTAATGCATGTTCATGACTGTTGTCGCTCTCTAGCTGGTCGCTTCCTAGTCTTTTGCTAGCCTTCACCTGTACTAAGCGGGAATACTGCTTGTGCATCCAATCCCTTAAACCCCAAAGTTATTCCACATGAGTCCACTATACCTACCTATATACGGTATCTACCTGTCGTTCCAAGTAAATTGGTATGTGCCAAACTCTAAACCTTCAAATAAATATCATGTTTTGTATGCTCGAATAGCTCATGTATCAACTAGGGCTGTCCGTATCTTCCATGTTAGGCGGGTTATTCTCAAGAGGAGTGGACTCCGCTCCTCACTCACGAGATAAATGGCTGGTCACCGGGATGCCCAGTCCCATGCTTTATGCAAACTAAATCAAAATAATTGCAAAAAAACTCCCCCTGGGACTCTTGTTAGTTGGAGGCACTCGTTGTTTCGAGCAAGCCATGGATTGATGCTTGTTGGTGGAAGGGGGAGTATAAACTTTACCATTCTGTTTGGGAACCTCCTATAATGTGTGTAGCATGGAAGATATCGCCATCTCTTGGTTGTTATGTTGACAATGAAAGTATACCGCTCAAAATATTATTCACCTCTGCTTCAAAACCGAGCTCTGGCACCTCTATAAATCCCTGCTTCCCTCTGCGAAGGGTCTATCTATTTACTTTTATGCTGAGTCATCATCCTCTTATTAAAAAGCACCAGTTGGAGAGCACCGCTGTCATTTGCATTCATTATTGTTAATTTACATTGAGTATGGCTTGAATGGATCTCTTTTACCATGAATTACAATGTCTAGTCAGTCCTTGGTCTTTAAAGGTGCTCTGCATTTATGTTTTGCGGTCTCAGAAAGGGCTAGCGAGATACCATCTTGTTATATCATATTATGATTGTTTTGAGGAAGTGTTGTCATCCGAGATTTATTATTATGACTCGCTAGTTGATTATGCCATTGATATGAGTAAACTTGAGACCTATGCGTTATTGCAAATGTGGTTAGTTATATTCTTTGCTGAAAACTTGAATGCTGACTTTACATATTTACAACAACAAGAGCAAACAGAGTTTGTAAAAGTTTTTCTTTATCACTTTCAGTTTGTCAACTGAATTGCTTGAGGACAAGCAAAGGTTTAAGTTTGGGGGAGTTGATACGTCTCCAACGTATCTACTTTTCCAAGCACTTTTGCCCTTGTTTTGGACTCTAACTTGCATGATTTGAATGGAACTAACCCGGACTGACGCTGTTTTCAGCAGAATTACCATGGTGTTATTTATGTGCAGGAGCAAATGTTCTCGGAATGACCTGAAACTTCACGGAGCCACTTTTCAGAAAATAAGAAAAATACCTGCCAAAGATGAAGGCCAGGGGCCCACCGTCTCTCCATGAGGGTGGGGGCGCGCCCCCTACCTCGTGGGTCCCCTGTTGCCTCTCCGACTCCAACTCCACCTCCATATATTGAGTTTCGGGGTGAAAAAAATCAGAGAGAGGAAATCATCGCGTTTTACGATACGGAGCCGCTGCCAAGCCCTAAAACCTCTCGGGAGGGCTGATCTGGAGTCCGTTCGAGGCTCCGGAGAGGGGAATCCATCGCCATCATCATCATCAACCATCCTCCATCACCATTTTCATGATGCTCACCGTCGTTCGTGAGTAATTCCATCGTAGGCTTGCTGGACGGTGATGGGTTGGATGGGATCTATCATGTAATCGAGTTAGTTTTGTTAGGGTTTGATCCCTAGTGTCCACTATGTTCTAAGATTGATGTTGCTATGACTTTGCTATGCTTAATGCATGTCACTAGGGCCCGAGTGCCATGATTTCAGATCTGAACCTATTATGTTTTCATCATATATGAGTGTTCTTGATCCTATCTTGCAAGTCTATAGTCATCTATTATGTGTTATGATCCGTTAACCCCGTAGTGACTATAATCGGGATACTTACTAGTGATGACCGTAGTTTGAGGAGTTCATATATTCACTATGTGTTAATGCTTTGTTCCGGTTCTCTACTAAAAGGAGGCCTTAATATCCCTTAGTTTTCGTAAGGACCCCGCTGCCATGGGAGGGTAGGACAAAAGATGTCATGCAAGTTGTTTTCCATAAGCACGTATGACTATATTTGGAATACATGCCTACATTATATCAATGAACTGGAGCTAGTTCTTTGTCACCCTAGGTTATGACTGTTACATGATGAACGGCATCCAGCATAATTCTCCATCACCGATCCATTGCCTACGAGCTTTTCTTATATTGTTCTTCGCTTATTTACTTTTTCGTTGTTGTTGCTATCATCACTACAAAATACCAAAAACATTACTTTTACTATTGTTACCTTTTGCTACCGTTATCACCACTATCATATTACCTTGCTACTAAACACTTTCCTGCAGATATTAAGTTTTCAGGTGTGGTTGAATTGAAAACTCAGCTGCTAATACTTGAGAATATTCTTTGGCTCCCCTTGTGTCGCATCAATAAATTTGGGTTGAATACTCTACCCTCAAAAACTATTGCGATCCCCTATACTTGCGGGTTATCACGTAGCCATCACCAAGACCCTCATTGACGGCGGCGCCGGCCTCAACGTGCTCTTCGTGGAGGCTTTCAGCCTCCTTCACGTACCACTTGAGCGGCTCCGCCCCAGCAAGCCTTTCTCCAGGGTCAGCGGCTGCTCCTCCAACCCCCTGGGGCAGATCCATCTCCGCGTGACCTTCGGCACATGCGGCAACTACCACATCGAGCTAATCGACTTCGACATCGCCCGCATCGGCTTGCCGTACAATGCCATCCTCAGGTACCCGGCGCTAGCCCAATTCATGGCGGCTACCCATCCTGCCTACAACCTCATGAAGATGCTAGGAAGCAAGGGCGTCCTCATCATGGCTGGAGACACCAAGGAAGCCGTGGCGGCCCTCAAGCTAGCCTTCAGGGCTACATCGGCAGCTTACCCGGCCGACAAGGCCGTGCCCAGAACCAAGGGGGATGCGCCGACCAAGAAGAAGCAACTATTCACCCAAGGTCAAGCCAAGACAAAGCAGACACCGGTCGATGCAGACGGGGCCTCTGGCGCCACCTTTACTATAGGTGCCGACCTCGCCCCAGATCAAGAAAGGGATTTGGTGGACTTCTTGTTGGCCAACAAGGAAGTATTCACCTGGGAACTGATACGTCTCCAACGTATCTATAATTTTTGATTGCTTCATGCTATATTATCTACTGTTTTGGACTATATTGGGCTTTATTTTTCACTTTTATATTATTTTTGGGACTAACCTATTAACCGGAGGCCCAGCCCAGAATTGCTGTTTTTTTGCCTATTTCAGTGTTTCAAAGAAACGAAATATCAAACGGAGTCCAAACGGAATAAAACCTTCGGGAACGTGATTTTCTCACCGAACATGATCCAGGAGACTTGGACCCTGCTCCAAGGAACAAAAGAGGCGGTCACGAGGGTGGGGGGCGCCCCCCCCTAGGGCGCGCCCCCCTGCCTCGTGGGCCCCTCGGAGCTCCACCGACGTACTCCTTCCTCCTATATATACACACATACCCCCAAACGATCAGAGGAGGAGCCAAAAACCTAATTCCACCGCCGCAAATTTCTGTATCCATGAGATCCCATCTTGGGGCCTGTTCCGGAGCTCCGCCGGAAGAGGGCCGTCATCACGGAGGGCTTCTACATCATCATAGCCTAACCGATGAACTGTGAGTAGTTTACCTCAGATTTTCGGGTCCATAGTTAGTAGCTAGATGGCTTCTTCTCTCTCTTTGAATCTCAATACAAAGTTCTCCCCCTCTCTTGTGGAGATCTATTCGATGTAATCTTCTTTTTGCGGTGTGTTTGTTGACACCAATGAATTGTGGGTTTATGATCAAGTCTATCTATGATTAATATTTGAATCTTCTCTGAATTCTTTTATGTATGATTGGTTATCTTTGCAAGTCTCTTTGAATTATCCGTTTGGTTTGGCCAGCTAGATTGGTAGTTCTTGCCATGGGAGAAGTGCTTAGCTTTGGGTTCGACTTGTGGTGTCCTTTCCCAGTGACAGAAGGGGCAGCAAGGCACGTATTGCATCGTTACCATCGAGGATATCAAGATGAGGTTTATTTCATATTGCATGAATTTATCTCTCTACATCATGTCATCTTGCTTAAGGCGTTACTATGTTTTTAACTTAATACTCTAGATGCATGCTGGATAGCGGTCGATGAGTGGAGTAATAGTAGTAGATGCAGAATCGTTTTGGTCTACTTGTCAGGGACGTGATGCCTATATACATGATCATGCCTAGATATTCTCATAACTATGCTCAATTCTGTCAATTGCTCAACAGTAATTTGTTCACCCACCGTAGAATACTTATGCTCTTGAGAGAAGCCACTAGTGAAACCTATGGCCCCCGGGTCTATTCTCATCATATTAATCTCCATCACTTTAATCTTGCTTTGCTTTTTTACTTTGCCTTTTACTTTTACTTTGCATCTTTATACCAAAAATACCAAAAATTAATATCAGATCTCACTCTCGTAAGTGACCGTGAAGGGATTAACAACCCCTAATCGCGTTGGTTGCGAGTAGCTATCGTTTTGTGCAGGTACGAGGGACTTGAGCGTGGCCTCCTACTGGATTGATACCTTGGTTCTCAAAAATTGAGGGAAATACTTACGCTGCTTTGCTGCATCATCCCTTCCTCTTCGGGGAAAACTAACGCAAGCTCAAGAGGTAGCAAGAAGGATTTCTTGCGCCGTTGCCGGGGAGTCTACGCAAAAAGTCAACATACCAAGTACCCATCACAATCCCTATCTCTCGCATTACATTATTTTCCATTTGCCTCTCATTTTCCTCTCCCCCACTTCACCTTGGCCGTTTTATTCGCCCCCTCTCTCTCTCTATTCTCCCTCTCTATTTGCCTCTTTTGCCCGTTTTCTCTTGTCTGCTCGTGTGCTAGTTTGCTTGTTTGTCGCGATGGCTCAAGATACTACCAAATTGTGTGATTTCACCAATACTAATAATAATGATTTCCTTAGCACTCCGATTGCTCCTCTTGCCAATACTGAATCTTGTGAAATCAATACTGCTTTGTTGAATCTTGTTATGAAAGATCAATTCGCCGGCCTTCCTAGTGAAGATGCCGCTACTCATCTGAATAGCTTCGTTGATTTATGTGATATGCAAAAGAAAAAAGATGTCGATAATGATGTCGTTAAATTGAAGCTATTTCCTTTTTCGATTAGAGATCATGCTAAAGCTTGGTTTTCGTCTTTGCCTAAAAATAGTATTGATTCTTGGAACAAGTGCAAAGATGCTTTTATCTCTAAGTATTTTCCTCCCGCTAAGATCATCTCTCTAAGAAACGATATTATGAACTTTAAGCAACTTGATCATGAACATGTTGCGCAAGCTTGAGAGAGAATGACATTAATGATGCATAATTGCCGTACTCATGGTTTGAATTTGTGGATGATTATACAAAAAATTTATGCCGAATTGAATTTCGCTTCTAGAAATTTTTTAGATTCGGCCACGGGAGGCACTTTTATGAAAATCACTTCAGGAGATGCTACTAAACCCCTAGATACTATTATGGTTAATTATTCTCAATGGCATACTGAAAGATCTTCTAATAAAAAAGTGCATGCGATAGAAGAAATCAATGTTTTGAGTGGAAAGATGGATGAACTTATGAAATTATTTGCTACTAAGAGTGTTTCTTCTGATCCTAATGATATGCCTTTGTCTACTTTGATTGAGAATAACAATGAATCTATGGATGTGAATTTTGTTGGTAGGAATAATTTTGGTAACAACGCTTATAGAGGGAATTTTAATCCTAGGCCATATCCTAGTAATCATTCTAATAATTATGGTAATTCCTACAACAACTCTTATGGAAATTATAATAAGATGCCCTCTGAATTTGAGAATAGTGTTAAAGAGTTTATGAATTCACAAAAGAATTTTAATGCTTTGCTTGAAGAGAAATTGCTTAAAGTTGATGATTTGGCTAGGAACGTTGATAGAATTTCTCTTGAGATTGATTCTTTAAAAATTAGATCTATTCCACCTAAGCATGATATCAATGAGTCTCTCAAAGCCATGAGAATTTCCATTGATGAGTGCAAGGAAAGAACCGCTAGGATGCATGCTTCCAAAGATGCCTTTATTAAAGCGTGTTCTTCCAATTCCTATGAAAATCAAGATGAAGATCTAAAAGTTATTGATGTGTCCCCTATTAAATCTTTGTTTTGCAATATGAATCTTGATGAAACTGAATATTATCTTCCTTTAGCTAGAAGGCGTTCTAAAAATTCGGAGTATTTAGATCTTTATGATGAAATTGATGAAAGTGGGATTGAAAGAAATAAAAATCTAGATGTTGCTAAACCCACTATATTGAATTTCAAGGAATTTAATTATGAAAGTTTCTCTTTAATTGATTGTATTTCGTTGTTGCAATCCGTGCTAAATTCTCCACATGCTTATAGTCAACATAAAGCCTTCACCGAACATATTGTTGATGCCTTGATGCAATCTTATGAAGAAAAACTTGAGTTGAAAGTTTCTATACCTAGAAAACTCTATGATGAGTGGGAACCAACTATTAAAATTAAAATTAAAGATCATGAGTTTTATGCTTTGTGTGATTTGGGTGCTAGTGTCTCTACTATTCCTAAGACTTTGTGTGATTTGCTAGATTTCCGTAATTTTGATGATTGCTCCTTGAACTTGCATCTTACGGATTCTACTATTAAGAAACCTATGGGAAGGATTAATTATGTTCTTATTGTTGCAAATAGGAATTATGTGCCCGTAGATTTCATTGTTCTTGATATAGATTGCAATCCTTCTTGCCCTATTATTCTTGGTAGACCTTTCCTTAGAACGGTTGGTGCGATTATTGATATGAAGGAAGGGAATATTAGATTTCAATTTCCATTGAAAAGGGCATGGAACAATTTCCAAGAAAGAAAATAAAATTGCCATATGAAACTATCATGAGAGCCACTTATGGATTGCCTACCAAAGATGGCAATACCTAGATCTATCCTCGCTTTTATGCCAAGTTAGGGGCGTTAAATGATAGCCCTTGTTGGAAGGCAACCCAATTTTATTTTTATTCCTTGCTTTTTGATCCTGTTTAGTAATAAATAAATTATCTAGCCTCTGTTTTGGTTGTGTTTTTTGTGTTTAATTAGTGTTTGTGCCAAGTAGAACCGTTGGGAAGACTTGGGGAAAGTCTTGTTGAACTTGCTGTAAAAAACAGAAACTTTAGCGCTCACGAGAACTGCTGTAATTTTTATTTGAAGAGTTCTATTTAGTTAATTCTTTTTGCACATGATTAATAGATAAATTCCTCACGTCCAGCAATTTATTTTAGAATTTTTGGGGTTCCAGATCTTGCGCTAGCTACAGATTACTACAGACTGTTCTGTTTTTGATAGATTCTGTTTTTTGTGTGTTGTTTGCTTATTTTGATGAATCTATGGCTAGTAAAATAGTTTATAATCCATAGAGAAGTTGGAATACAGTAGGTTTAACAATAATATAAATAAATAATGAGTTCATTACAGTACCTTGAAGTGGTCTTTTGTTTTCTTTCGCTAACGGAGCTCACGAGTTTTCTACTTTAAGTTTTGTGTTGTGAAGTTTTGAAGTTTTGGGTGAATTCTTTTGATGGATTATAGAACAAGGAGTGGAAAGAGCCTAAGCTTGGGGATGCCCATGGTACCCCCAAGATAATCCAAGGACACCAAAAAGTCAAAGCTCGGGATGCCCCGGAAGGCATCCCCTCTTTAGTCCACTTCCATCAGTAATTTACTTGGAGCTATATTTTTATTCACCAACATGATATGTGTTTTGCTTGGAGCGTCTTGTGTTATTTTTGTCTTTGTTTTTTAGTATGCCACAATCATCCTTGCTGTACACACCTTTTTAGAGAGCCATACATGAATTAAAATTTGATAGAATACTCTATGTGCTTCACTTATATCTTTTGAGCTAAGTAGTTTTGCTCTATGTGCTTCACTTATATTTTTTGAGCTATGTAGTTTTGCTCTGTGTGCTTCACTTATATCTTTTGAGCTATGTAGTTTTGCTCTATGTGCTTCACTTATATTTTTTAGAGCACGGTGGTGGATTTGTTTTAAAGATACTATTGATCTCTCATGCTTCACTTAAATTATTTTGAGAGTCTTAATAGCATGGTAATTTGCTTAATAATAACATGCTTGGTATTCAAGATTTGTGAAACTTTCTTTTGAGTGTGTTGAATACTAAGAAAAGTTGGATGCTTGATAATTGTTTTGAGATATGGAGGTAGTAATATCAAAGTCATGCTAGTAGAGTAATTGTGAATTTGAGAAGTGCTTGAGTTAAAGTTTGCAAGTCCCGTAGCATGCACGTATGGTAAACGTTATGCAACAAATTTGAAACATGAGGTGTTATTTGATTGTCCTCCTTATGAGTGGCGGTCGGGGACGAGCGATGGTCTTTTCCTACCAATCTATCCCCCTAGGAGCATGCGCATTATACTTTGGTTTTTGATGGCTTTTAGATTTTTGCAATAAGTATATGAGTTCTTTATGACTAATGTTGAGTCCATGGATTATACGCACTCTCACCCTTCCATCATTGCTAGCCTCTACGGTACCATGCATTGCCCTTTCTCACATCGAGAGTTG
Source organism: Triticum urartu (assembly GCF_003073215.2). Lineage (NCBI taxonomy): Eukaryota > Viridiplantae > Streptophyta > Magnoliopsida > Poales > Poaceae > Triticum > Triticum urartu. The sequence goes on from NC_053028.1 coordinate 445,989,988, forward strand.
GTGCAAACTTCACCAGTGCATCCAAACCCCGTGATATGATAAGCTCTTTCACACATAAACCTCCTTATATCTTCCTCAAAACAGCCACCGTACCTACCTATTATGGCATTTCCATAGCCATTCCGAGATATATTGCCATGCAACTTTCCACCATCCAGTTTATCATGACACATCCATCATTTTCATATTGCTTAGCATGATCATGTAGTTGACATAGTATTTGTGGCAAAGCCACCGCTCATAATTTTTTCATACTTGTCACTCTTGGTTCATTGCATATCCCGGTACACCGCCGGAGGCATCCATATAGAGTCATACTTTGTTTTAGAATTGAGTTGTAATCATTGAGTTGTAAATAAATAAAAGTGCGATGATCATCTTTTAATAGAGCATTGTCCCCAAAAAAGGAGAAAGGCCAAAGAAAAAAAGAAGCCCCCCCCCCCAAAAGGAGAAAATAAATAAAAAGGGGCAATGCTACTATTCCTTTTTTCCACACTTGTGCTTCAAAGTAGCACTATGTTTTTCATATAGGGAGTCTCTTGAGTTATCACTTTCATATACTAGTGGGAATTTTCATTATAGAACTTGGCTTGTATATTCCAACAATGGGCCTCCTCAAGTGCCCTAGGTCCTCGTGAGCAAGCAAGTTGGATACACACCCACTTAGTTTCTTTTGTTGAGCTTTCATACATTTATAACTGTAGTGCATCCGTTGAATGGCAATCCCTACTCATTGCATTAACATCAATTGATGGGCATCTCCATAGCCCATTGATTAGCCTCGTTGATGTGAGACTTTCTCCTTTTTTGTCTTCTCCACATAACCCCCACCATTATATTCTATTCCACCCATAGTGCTATATCCATGGCTCACGCTCATGTATTGCGTGAAAGTTTATGAGTTTGAAATTATTAAGGTATGAAACAATTGCTTGCCTTGTCATCGGGGTTGTGCATGATGAAAGCATTCTTGTGTGATGAAAATGGAGCATGACTAAACTATATGATTTTGTAGGGATGAACTTTCTTTGGCCATGTTATTTTAAGAAAACATAATTGCTTTGTTGGTTTGCTTGAAGTATTATTATTCTTTATGTCAATCTGAACTTTTGTCTTGAATCTTCCTAATCTGAATATTCATACCACAATTAAGAAGATTTGCATTGAAATTATGGCAAGTAGCATCCGCATCAAAAATTCTCTCTTTATCATTTACCTACTCGAGGACGAGCAGGAATTAAGCTTGGGGATGCCTGATACGTCTCCAACGTATCTATATTTTTTGATTGCTCCATGCTATGTTATCTACTATTTTGGACTATATTGGGCTTTATTTTCCACTTTTATATTATTTTTGGGACTAACCTATTAACTGGAGGCCCAGCCCAGAATTGCTGTTTTTTTGCCTATTTCAGTGTTTCGAAGAAACGGAATATCAAACGGAGTCCAAACGGAATGAAACCTTCGGGAAGGTGATTTTCTCACCGAACGTGATCCGGGAGACTTGGACCCTACTCCAAGGCATCAGAGAGGCGGTCACGAGGGTGGGGGGCGCCCCCCTAGGGCGCGCTCCCTGCCTCGTGGGCCCCTCGATGCTCCACCGATGTACTCCTTCCTCCTATATATACCTACATACCCCAAACAAACAGATACAGAGCCAAAAACCTAATTCCACCGCCGCAACTTTCTGTATCCATGAGATCCCATCTTGGGGCCTGTTCTGGAGCTCCGCCGGAGAGGGCCGTCATCACGGAGGGCTTCTACAGCATCATAGCCCCTCCGATGAAGTGTGAGTAGTTTACCTCAGACCTTCACCTTCGGGTCCATAGTTAGTAGCTAGATGGCTTCTTCTCTCTTTTTGGATCTCAATACAATGTTCTCCCCCTCTCTTGTGGAGATCTATTCGATGTAATCTTCTTTTTGCGGTGTGTTTGTTGAGATCGATGAATTGTGGGTTTATGATCAAGTCTATCTATGAATAATATTTGAATCTTCTCTGAATTCTTTTATGTATGATTGGTTATCTTTGCAAGTCTCTTCGAATTATCAGTTTGGTTTGGCCTACTAGATTGATCTTTCTTGCAATGGAAGTGCTTAGCTTTGGGTTCAATCTTGCGGTGTCCTTTCCCAGTGACAGTAGGGGCAGCAAGGCACGTATTGTATTGTTGCCATCGAGGATAACAAGATGGGGTTTTTCATATTGCATGAGTTTATCTCTCTACATCATGTCATCTTGCTTAAGGCGTTACTCTGTTTTTAACTTAATACTCTAGATGCATGCTGGATAGCGGTCGATGAGTGGAGTAATAGTAGTAGATGCAGACGTTTCGGTCTACTTGTCACGGACGTGATGCCTATATACATGATCATGCCTAGATATTCTCATAACTATGCTCAATTCTGTCAATTGCTCAACAGTAATTTGTTCACCCACCGTAGAATACTTATGCTCTTGAGAGAAGCCACTAGTGAAACCTATGGCCCCGGGTCTATTCTCATCATATCAATCTCCATCACTTTAATCTTGCTTTGCTTTTTTACTTTGCACTTTGCCTTTACTTTTTACTTTGCGTCTTTATATCAAAAATACCAAATTTTTTATATCAAACGGAGTCCAAACGGAATGAAACCTTCGGGAACATGATTTTCTCACCGAACATGATCCAGGAGACTTGGACCATACTCCAAGGCATCAAAGAGGCGTTCACGAGGGTGGGCCCCCCCTAGGGCGCGCCCCCCGCCTCGTGGGCCCCTCGATGCTCCATCGACGTACTCCTTCCTCCTATATATACCTACGTACCCCCAAACGAACAGATACAGAGCCAAAAACCTAATTCCACCGCCGCAACTTTCTGTATCCACGAGATCCCATCTTGGGGCCTGTTCCGGAGCTCCGTCGGAGAGGGACGTCATCAGGGAGGGCTTCTACATCATCATAGCCCCTCCGATGAAGTGTGAGTAGTTTATCTCAGACCTTCGGGTCCATAGTTAGTACCTAGATGGCTTCTTCTCTCTTTTTGGATCTCAATACAAAGTTCTCCCCCTCTCTTGTGGAGATCTATTCGATGTAATATTCTTTTTGCGGTGTGTTTGTTGAGACCGATGAATTGTGGGTTTATGATCAAGTCTATCTATGAATAATATTTGAATCTTCTCTGAATTCTTTTATGTATGATTGGTTATCTTTGCAAGTCTCTTCGAATTATCCGTTTGGTTTGGCCAACTAGAATGGTAGTTCTTGCCATGGGAGAAGTGCTTAGCTTTGGGTTCGATCTTGCGGTGTCCTTTCCCAGTGACAGAAGGGGCAGCAAGACACGTATTGTATCGTTTCCATCGAGGATAACAAGATGGGGTTCGTTTCATATTGCATGAATTTATCTCTCTACATCATGTCATCTTGCTTAAGGCGTTACTCTGTTTTTAACTTAATACTCTAGATGCATGCTGGATAGCGGTCGATGAGTGGAGTAATAGTAGTAGATGTAGAATCGTTTCGGTCTACTTGTCACGGACGTGATGCCTATATACATGATCATGCCTAGATATTCTCATAACTATGCTCAATTCTGTCAATTGCTCAACAGTAATTTGTTCACCCACCGTAGAATACTTATGCTCTTGAGAGAAGCCACTAGTGAAACCTATGGCCCCCGGGTCTATTCTCATCATATCAATCTCCATCACTTTAATCTTGCTTTGCTTTTTTACTTTGCCTTCACTTTTTACTTTGCATCTTTATATCAAAAATACCAAAAATATTATATCTATAAGATCTCACTCTCGTAAGTGACCGTGAAGGGATTGACAACCCCTAATCACGTTGGTTGCGAGTAGCTATCGTTTTGTGCAGGTACGAGGGACTTGAGCGTGGCCTCCTACTGGATTGATACCTTGGTTCTCAAAAACTGAGGGAAATATTTACGCTACTTTGCTGCATCATCCCTTCCTCTTCGGGGAAAACCAACGCAAGCTTAAGAGGTAGCATCGAGCCATCCGTACCCGAGCCAGTTCAACCACGCCATCCTGCGCCTCACCGCTGCTGCTCCAACTTCGCCACGCTCCACCGCACCGGAGCTGTTCCTGCTACACCGTCCTTCGTGCCTCGGATCTGCTTCCCCTCCACCGACATACGGCCACGGCAACACAGTCAACAATTTGGCCATGGGTTCGTCCAAGCCTGCACCCTCCAGAACATCGGTTTCCCCGGTAAAAAGAAGAAAATAGGCGCGACTTGTGGAGGTGAACACACCGGCAACCGAAAAAGGTACTCCTCTTCCCTTATTCGTGCAAATCTTACGTCTCTGCTTGCATGGTATTCATCCCACAGAAGACACTAGTTGACCACTTCTTCTTGATACTAGATGTTCCTAGTAACTCGCGATGCACAAGGTTTATCCTCATATACTATTTCACCTTAGCTAGAGGTCCGTCGCCCCCCTGAATTTCAATTTCTGGCCACTTGATTCCCAATTACCGGAAGCATTACCCGGCATAACAGGCGCCAGTACGCCTATTATGCCGGGGAAGCAGCGCCTTGGTGTTTATCTTAGGGGCGTGTGTGGCCTAGAGCTACTGGCGCCCGATCTGGAGGTCGGCCGGGATTAAAGGGATGGCCTGGGGGCGCTGCCAAGCACGGCGGTGGTGTGAGGTCGATGGGAGGGCGGGGCGGCGGAGGCAGGGGTCAGGGCCGGTGGTCGCTGGCGGTTCGAGAAATATTGTCAACAGTGACTGACGGGAGGTAGACGAAGGCCATCTTCCCGTTCCTTATAGATCGTACGGTTCATTAAAAAAATCGACTGACCTATTTATTTTCAGTCGACTGTTATCTTAGATATGACCACATGTGGTGGTGTGCTGGAGGAGTACCTGCATTTCCTGTGCTCATATATTACAAAATCATACAGAGTAGAATCTAATTTTGTTTGCCATGCAATGTTGTAGGGCTATCATATATCTCCTGTCATTTATTTTTCAGCCACCTGCTATCTGCTACTTTTACAGTGCACTAGTTCTGCACACACTTCACCCTTATTCTCACTGTTGTGTTTTTATGCAAGGGTATTTCAAACTCTACTGCCATGAGAGAAGCCAAAAAGAAAAGAGAGAAGTCACTCCAGTTTGGTGTGCGGGTAGGCAAGACACGTTTCAGCACTATAATGGGTGCAGTGTCAGCAGATGGAGACGGTAAACGTAGCTCTGGAGTTGATGACCTCGCTCACAATGAACCACCATCCCAGGTGCTTGCTTTAACTTCGCGGTGTCATATGTGGTTGCATGTTCCATATGGTGTCTAGCTTGTATTCGAAGGGCCGAAGTCGGTAAGATAAGGAAAGATATTTTTTTTACATGAACCACTATCCCGTGAGCACCAGAAGGCAAATAGCTAGTCAGGGCACTGGTCGAGCCAGTGACAAGCCCAACAAAGATAGGCATCACCTGGAAGCCAACTAAAAAGCTGCGATGGTGGCGAAGCAGCCCGCCTCCCACCAGGCTCTCAGGTCCTAAATGATCATGCTCACCACTCCAGCCGGATGTCTAGCTTGTATTGCTTCCAATTTGGTTAAATTGCATCTGCTTAGCTTACACATTATACCTTTGAATATGACATGCCTTTCTGTTTTTGGTACATACTAGTACATGTGTGTATTAACCATGTTCTTACATCAAACTAATGTTCTTGTGTATCCCTCATCAATCACTTATGACGAGGCAGGCAGGCAAGGGGACTACTCCTCATTTAAAGAATGCAGCGTCAGCCTCCCGACATGATTCTCAAGAAACAGAAATGCTAGATGAAGATAGTGAACGTAGCTCTGTAGTTGATTACAGCATTTCCCCTACACTAGCATCGCACGTGCTTGCTCTAACTTGGCAGCGTGATATGTGGTTGCATGTTGCATATGGTGTCCAGATTATAATTCTTCCAATCTGGTTAAACTACATGTGCTAGTCTGCTTAACTTATACATTATAGGGATAATTAGATTTATGCCCCTAGTTGTGTCCCACTCGTATGTTTTACCCCTAATTCCCAAAAGTCACCGGTTCTGTCCAAGTCACTTTGCTCTTCTTATGCTTTTGCCCTTTGACCATTTGACCGTCAGTTTGAAAAATTCATAACTAATTCATACTAAATCAGAAAAATGCAAATAAGACACCAAAATGTTCGGAAAAACATCACCTATATGTGAGTGTCATTTTCATTCATGAAAAAAATTGTTGGAAGGTGCCCATCCGAGTTTTAGCTCTTTTGATACCACCATGAACAGTAAAATCTAAAAAAATTCAAAAAAATTCAAAAAAAATAGGACGGAAAATAACGACAAATGTTCTAAGTGCTTGCCAAGTTTCATCAGGGAATGACATTCGTGGAAGTCATGGCAAAAAAATAATCTATTTTGGAGTGCTGGTTGTTTTTTTTGCCGCGGCACCCACGAATGTTATTCCCTGATGAAACTTGGCAGGAACTTAAAGCATTTGTCATTCTTTGCCACCAAATTTTCTTTTGAATTTTTGAACTTTTTTAGATTTTACTATTCATGGTGGTAGCATAAGAGCTAAAACTCGGATGGGCACATTCCAACACTTTTTTCATGAATGAAAATGACACTCACATATAGGTGATGTTTTTCCAAACATTTTGGTATCTTATTTGCATTTTTCTGATTTAGTATGAATTAGTTATGAATTTTTCAAACTGACGGTCAAACGGTCAAAGGGCAAAAGCATAAGAAGAGCAAAGTGACTTGGACAGAACCGGTGACTTTTGGGAATTAGGGGTAAAACAGACGAGTGGGACACAACTAGGGGCATAAATTTAATTATCCCTACATTATACCTGTTAATGTGACATGCCTTCCTGTATTTAGTACATAGTACATCTGTCTATTAAGCATGTCCTTACATAAAACTATTTTTTTTGTATCCCGCATCAATCAACATGACGAGACACCTTTAGTATATGCAGTGCGATATTAGTTGCATCTTTCATATGATTTATAGCATGTGCTTCTTCTAATTTGTTGAAATTCCATTTATGATGGGACTCTTTTAACTTGGCAGAGTCATATTGGTTGCATCTTTCATGTGGTGTCTAGCTTGCATTGCTTCTTATTTGCTGGAATGGTTTCTGCTTAGTTTACACAAACAGTTGTGAACATGCCATGCCATCCTGTTTTTCGTACATATATTCCATCCTGGTATCATGTGTTTGCCTTACATCAAAGTAGTGATTGTCAGTATCATGCATGAATGAGTTCTGAAGAGAGAATTTTATTGCTTTTTCTTGTCGGTTTTACTTGACAATTCAAAATCATTAAAGCGGAAGGAAGTTAGCAGGGCAGCGGATAAAGGTGCTCCTTCCGAACGGAGGGCCTCTACAGTTTCTACTCCTCCACACCCCAAGATGATTTCCAAGACAACACATGCACAGACACTCAACAAAGCTGTGTTTATGATGAACACGTCTCCCCTAGTGCAGCATCAGCGGTGCTCCCTCTAACTTGGCACTGTTATATGTGGTTGCATGTTATGTGTGATGTCTAGCTTGTATTGCTTCAAATTTTGTTGAATTCCATCTGCTTACTTTACACATTATACTTGAATAAGACACGTGTTCCTGTTTCTAGAACATACAATATCTGTCTATCACACCATGTTCTTACATCAAATTACTACTGTTGTGTAACCTGCAACAATCACTTATCATAAGACATGTTTGACTTCGGAGTGTGATATAGGTTACATCTCACATTCTTTTCTAGCCTATATTACTAATTTATTGAAATGGCACTTATGACGAGACAATTTTAACTTGGTAGAGTGATATTCGTTGCATCTTTCATATGGTGTCTAGCTTTCATTGCTTCTAATTTGTTGAAATGCCTTCTCCTTAGTTTACACATCATAAGCTGTGAATATGCAATGGCACTAATGACGAGAGACATCTAACATGGTAGTGTGATGTTGTTTGCATCTTGCATATGATTTATTTCTTGTACTGCTTCACATTTGTTTAAATGCCATTTATGATGAGACACTGTTAACTTGGCAGAGCGATATTTGTAGCATCTTTCATATGGTGTCTACCTTCCATTGCATTGCTTCTAATTTGGTGAAATGTCTTCTTCTTAGTTTACACATCATAGTTCTGGTTATCTCTTCCGTCCTGTTTTTCATACATATTACATCCTCCTATCATGTGGTTGTCTAACATCAAAGTTCAGTTCATCTGCATCACGCATCAATTTGTTCTGAAGAACTAAATTGTTATTCATTTTTCTTGTCGGCTTGACTTAACATGGCATAGAGAAAGAGGAAGAAACACGGAATGGCAGGGAATGAGAAGTGGATGAATCCTACAGATTCTGCTGGTACTGATGGTACAGTAGAAGGTCAAAGTCCAATAGAAAATTCTACAAACACGGCATCCCATGCTACGCGAGTTGCAAAAAAAGACAAACAGAAACAAATAGCTGCCACCAAACAAGCAGAGACAACCCTAGTTCTTGCAACACCTACCACAGTACTACCAGCTACACGACGTACTCGTGCGTCAACTGAGCTAGCAGCACGTTCCCAAGATCCCTTTCCACCTGACACTACTTCCCAAGCACTCTTGACACAAGACGAGTTGGCAATATCAGATGAACCTTGTGAGCTTCAACACCAAGAAGGTAGTTGCTGGAGTCAAGTTACAGTTGCATGCTTCTTTATATGTAGTCTCATAGTTTGATGTACACTAACACTTCCTATGTTTGTTGTGGGACTAGCACCTAGGCGCAAGAGGAAACAAACATCAGGGATAATGCTTGACAGGTTAACTAAATCTAGAGGAGGAAGAATCGAGATCCGTTTTGAGGCAGGTTTAAAAAGGCCACGTGATGCTACAGAGTCAGCCAAGTTATTATCAGAGGCATCGCTTGCTGTTAGGTGTCATGTACGTATCCTCCCAACATGGATTCAGTACAGGAATGACAAAGACGAAACCCAATTCAACATCTTCCTCGACCATTTATCTATAAGTATGGTTATGTATGGAAACTAGTAATATCGTCTTGCTCTGTCCAATACTTTCTAGGTTGCTAATAATGAGACTCCCATAATTTTCAACAGATGAGGTTCAAGTTGGATAGCCAAGATGATGCAACCAGACAAGCTTGCACCCATGTTTTCAAGTCTGCTCTGTGACAGTATCGGTATAACTTGAGGAAAACTCACTTTGAAGGCAAGGCTAATAGTGAACTTGCCCAAACATCTCCAGTGGAAAATATATCTGATGAAGACTGGAGAGGCCTCGTTAAACACTGGTCCAATCTGAAGTATCAGGTACATTATATATATGTCATCAGATCACATGTTGAAGTCCTATTTACGCATTTGCCACACAAATATATCTTCTTGTATGTGAAATGTTCAAAGAACAAGGCCAACTGTACGAAAGTGAAATTCCAACAGACGATAGGATCTCGTAGCTATATTGCACACTGCGAGGCTCTTGTAATTAGCTGCTGTTTCACTCTTTTCGTTGTACCATATTATCAGATCTATATTGACTTGTTCCAAATGCAGAGGAAAGCCCGCAAGGACCAAAAAGTACCTGAACCAAATGTTGTGGAAATCTTCAAGGACTGTCACACCAGCAAGAAGAAGGCCATGACTACACCAGTCAAAGCCGCTGTTGTAAGTCCTTCATCCTCATGCCTTTTAACTACTACTTACTCTGACTTGTGCCTTGAACTGCATGGTTTGCAGCCAATGTCTATTACTCTTTTCAATATTATACACAATTGTCTTAGCGTATCATTGCACCTTATAAGGTTTAAAAGAGAGGAGTGATGTTCCTTTGATCTTGACCCATAATCTAGTTCCGTGCTGGACTTGCCCACAGAACGTTACAATTGCCTGTTTGTCTGTTCTCAGTTGTTTCGTGATATGAATGACGTCATACTATGCTTATCGTATTATAAACTTCGTCTCTTTATCCTTAGCCCTCAATACAATGTGAATAAATAGACAATACATTAGCGATGGTACATGGTCATATGTTTGGAACCTGGTTTTATTATGTACTTTGCAATAAAATACAACTAATATTTTACATGGGTTCACCAGAATAAGTTCTGTATAAAGACCAAAGCTATTTTGTTTGGTTTTGCTGCCTCCTTAATATCTTCTGTTCTGGTACTACTAATGTAAAACCTCAACTTTTCAGCGAGCTATGGAAAAAATGGTGGAACCGCCACCTTCTGAAGGTGGCGAGGCAACTATAACCGCAATGTCAGCTCTTGCTGCAGTGGGTCAGTACCTGTCCACTAACAGTGCCAAAAGCACGTTCCTGCGTAATACTGGGTTGGTTGTTAAGGCAATATCGTCCAAACTGCCTCATGATCAGGATATGCAAGCTCAAAGCAATGTTGTATCTGCGCTCCAGACACAAGTCCATTCCCTAACAGAGACCCTTTGTGAAACAAGGAGAAACATTGCTCAATGTCGTCAAGATATGCATGGTTTTGAAACCAGACTATCGGACATTTGCTATGTTGTTCAGGAGCCTAGGGGAAATGAAGGCGAGGGTTATGGTGCTCCATCAGACAATACAACATGAAAACGTAATAGTCAGGTCAAATGAACTGAGCTTCTGAACTTCTGGTGGTGCATTTATCTGCTAGACTGTTAAGTTTTATGCCAACCTTCCTTTTGTTATATAGTTGTAATTTGTTTTGGTGCGATACAAAATTTATTCTTAACGTGCAGCCACCGCCTGAAGAAAACAGCAAGCCATTTTTGTATAGTGTAGGGTGTTCCCTATATTTGCACTGGTGGCGATCTTTGATGCCGAGTGGATGTAATCTGTGCAATCGCCTTAATAGCCTAGCGTTAGTTTCGGCCTTATTTATTTCCTAGTCTTCTTTTCCCTAGTTTGCTAGTGGCCGCAACTACCATGGGCCATATACGGGCCGTAGGATCCATGGGTCTCCTACGGGCCGTCGATAAATGGGCCTGTAATCGGTGTGCCTCGGGCCGTCGGATAAATGGGTCTACATGGGCCATAATCAGGCATAATTGGTATCGGCCCAGCACGGTAACAGGCCGTAGGACAGCAAAGGCTTAATTCTGTCACAGGCATAACAGGTCGTTAATGGGCCAGAATATAGGACGGGCTGGAAACGGCTGTAACACCCCGGATATGATTTTCCCAATATGTAATCCAACTCTTGCCGTTTCCGACGTTAAGTTATTTTGTTTTCTCGGGTTCGGGTTTGTGTCTCCGTGTGTTTCTATCGTTGTCATGCATCTCATATCATGTCATCATGTGCATTGCATTCGCATACGTGTTCATCTCATGCATTCGAGCATTTTCCCCGTTGTCCGTTTTGCATTCCGGCGCTTCGTTCTCCTTCGGTGGTCATTTCTACCTTTCTTTCGTGTGTGGGGATTTAACATTTCCGGATTGGACCGAGACTTGCCAAGCGGCCTTGGTTTACTACCGGTAGACCGCCTGTCAAGTTACATACCATTTGGACTTCGTTTGATGCTCCAACGGTTAACCGAGGGACCGAAAAGGCCTCGTGTGTGTTGCAGCCCGACACCCCTCCATTTTGGCCCAAAAACCCACCTAAACCCTCTCCATCATCTAGAGCATTCGATCACGATCGCGTGGCCGAAAACCGCACCTCATTTGGACTCTCCTAGCTCCTCCTATGCATATAAATAGACCCCCTCCGAAATTCTCGTTCTTCTTCCCCCGAAACCCTAGCCCCGCTCCTCCGCGCGGGCGGACACGTCCGACCCGCCACCGGACAACTCGCCGCCGCCTATCGGGACGCGCCACGTGGCCGCCGGCCGCCTCTCACCGCCGCGGGCCAGCAGGCCCATCCGCTCCCCTCCTCCGCGTGCCACCGGGCCGCGCCTCCCGCGCCTCGCCCGCCGCCCCGGCACGCCTCGCCCCACCGCCTGGAACCCCGCCGCCACCGCGCCTTCGCCGGTCGGCCTCGCAGCCGGGGAGCTCCACCGCGGCGGCTCCTCTCCATCGCCGCACCATCCCGAGCCGCGGCCACCTCCGCCATCCTCCTCCCGCGCCACTCTGGCGACTCCGCCGACCGGATCCGGCCGGCCACCTCTCCGGCCACCACTCCTCCATCTCCGGCCGCCCCTGCTTCGACTCCGGCGATTGACGACTCCGGCCAACCTCGGTTCTCGCGCTGCTACAGTAAACGTGCCCGGATCCAGATCTGAGGAAACCCTAGGGTTGACTTTGCTCCCGTTTTCAGTATTTTTAGCATATTTCATCATGTCGCATCTTTGCATCCGTAGCTCCGTTTTGGACATATAGCATATCAAAATGTTCATCTGAGAGAGCACATCATTTTATCTCATTGCATCATTTTTATTTGAGTTCATCTTGATGCCCGAAATGCTGTTGGAAGAGTGCTATTTGAGATAATTGTCAGATCTGCTGCTCCAATTAGATATTTGTCATTTTTGCCATGACTATTGTGTGCATGATATGCCCCTGAGCTCTACATGAGTTTTGTTATATGTTTTGCCATCTATCTAGAGGTGCAACCCATGTATTTTTGTGATGTGTGTGGTGACTAGCACAAGCTTGCAAAGTGGAGCATTCGTTAATGCTGATTTCAGGGACTTAGCATTTCCACTAAGTCCTTGATCTGCTTATCTCAATATGCCATATGTTCATGTTGTTTCCTAGTGATCCGTGCCTCTTTTGAGGATGATTAGTAAGGATGTTTTGTTAATCTTGTAGTTCCCTATCCATCCATGTCTTTGTTTGCAATTATGGAGCACCCTAGCTTGAGTCAATCGAGCTCTACTTTTGTCGTTTCGTGAATCTGGGCAGATTGCCTACTTGTTAGCGATTTTGCCGAGGATGTTGTAGTTGATCCGTGCATGCTATGTTATTGTTCTTGCCATGTCTAGCTTGTATAATGTGTATTATTTATGGGTGCATGCTTAGATTGTCATGACTTGCTCTGTAGTGAATGCATCGAGCTCGTAAACATGCCTACGTGATATCTGATTTTGCATGCTCCAGTTTTCACTAAGTCTGAGAACTGATTATGTTTTTGCCATGTTCACATGCTTGCAAATGTATTTTCTGATCCCTTTTGGCTCAAGGTCACTAAGGGACTTTTGTTAAGCTCTTTGAGTAGCTCCATGCCATGCTTCACTTTGCCATTTTCAGGTACTGTAGCATATAGTTTTCATGCTCCAAAGTGTGCTACCTGATCTGAAATTCCAGACAAGTGTTAATTTCACTAAGTTTGAAATCTGTTTACAAAATGCATTTTTGCCATGCTTGTTTGAAACTGTTAATGGATGAATTGGCCGTAGCTTAGTGTTCCTCTTTTGTTAAGCATCATGAATGGATCCCTGCCATGTATTTTGTTGCCATGTTTGAGTGCCGTAGCATGTTCATCTTGTTGCATTTAGATGGCTACTTGCTGTAAATCGCAGACCGGTGTCATATTTGAATCGCTTGCCATTTCCAAACCGTAACTCCAATTCCGGCGTTCTTTATATTATTTTCAAGCGATTTCATCTCACCTTTCCAGTGGCACACTTGGATTTCCAAGGCCAGGTTCATTCATTCCTTGTCAAATCTTGTACATGCATCACATATCGCGTCCCGCATAGCATACCATGTTTGCATCATGTTGTTTGAGTATGCACGTGGTTGATTGTGTCCTTGTTGCTTATTTGTCTTGTTTGGGTAGAGCCGGGAGACGAGTTCGCTAATGAGGAGCCCTTTGAGTTTGCTTTCGAGGATCCAGTAAACTCTGACAACTTTGCAGGCAAGATGATCATACCCTCGAAATCACTACAATCTTTGCTTTGCTAGATGCTCGCTCTTTTGCTATGCCTATGCTAAGATGCCTACCACTTGCTTATCATGCCTTCCAAATTGCCATGTCAAACCTCTAACCCACCATGTCCTAGCAAACCGTTGATTGGCTATGTTACCGCTTTGCTCAGCCCCTCTTATAGCGTTGCTAGTTGCAGGTGAAGATTGGAGACCGTTCCTTGTTGGAACATTATTTTCTTGTTAGGATATCATTATATTGCCATGTTATCTCAATGCATCTATATACTTGGTAAAGGGTGGAAGGCTCGGCCTCTCGCCTAGTGTTTTGTTCCACTCTTGCCGCCCTAGTTTCCGTCATATCGGTGTTATGTTCCCGGATTTTGCGTTCCCTACGCGGTTGGGTGATAATGGGAACCCCTTGATAGTTCGCCTTGATTAAAGCTTTTCTAGCAATGCCCAACCTTGGTTTTACCATTTACCACCTAGCCTCTTTTTCCCTTGGGTTTCCGGAGCCCGAGGGTCATCTTATTTTAAGCCCCCCCGGGCCAGTGCTCCTCTGAGTGTTGGTCCAAACTAGAGTCCTGTGCAGCGCCCCCTCGGGGAAACTCGAGGTTTGGTTTTAGTTGTATGGAGAGCTCATCTGAGTGTGCCCTGAGAACAAGATATGTGCAGCTCCTATCGGGATTTGTTGGCACATTCGGGCGGTGTTGTTGGATTGGTTTTAACTTGTCGAAGTGTCTTGAAGAACCGGGATACCGAGTCTGATCGGAATGTCTAGGGAGGAGGTCTATTCCTTCGTTGACCGTGAGAGCTTTTCATGGGCTAAGTTGGGACTCCCCTGTAGGGATTTGAACTTTCGAAAGCCGTGCCCGTGGTTATGGGCAAATGGGAATTTGTTAATGTCTGGTTGTAGATAACTTGAACCTTAACTTAATTAAAATGAATCAACTGTGTGAGTTACCGTGATGGTCTCTTCTCGGCGGAGTCCGGGAAGTGAACACGGTGTTGGAGTAATGCTTGCCGTAGGTTGCCCTCTAGTTACTCGCTCGCGCTTTGCCTCCTCTTCTCGCTCTCTTTTGCGAACAGGATAGCCACCATATATGCTAGTCGCTTGCTGCAGCTCCACTATTTTCCTTACCTTACCTATAAGCTTGAATAGTCTTGATCGCGAGGGTGCGAGATTGCTGAGTCCCTGTGGCTCACAGATTACTTCCAAACCAGATGCAGGGCCTGATGATTCCGTTCCAGATGACGCGCTTGAGCTCAAGTGGGAGTTCGACGAGGACTCACGCCGATACTACGTGTCTTTCCCTGATGATCAGTAGTGGTGCCCAGTTGGGGTGATCGGGACCGTGTCACATGTTGGGTTTATGTTTTATTTTGGCGCCGTAGTCGGGCCATGAGTGTTTGAATGTTGTAATGCTATTTATGTACTTTGATTGACGTGGCGAGTGTAAGCCAACTATGTATCTCCCCTTGTTATTATCTATATTACATGGGATGTTTGAAGATTGCCTAACTTGCGACATTGCTTTCAATGCGGTTATGCCTCTAAGTCGCGCCTCGACACGTGGGAGCTATAACCGCATCGAGGGCGTTACAACGGCGCAACGGGTTAACAGGCCGGAAACGGGCCGACTCTTGCCATGGGCCGAATTTGGCCCATTAGGGTAACAGGCCAGTAACGGGCCGACTCTTGCCATGGGCCGATTTTGGCCCATTAGGGGAACAGGCCAGTAACGGGCCGACTCTTGCCATGGGCCGAATTTGGCCCATTAGGGGAACAGGCCAATAACGGGCCGAAAGTAATCGAGGGCCGAAAAGGAGCCCAAGAACGTATGGGCCGTCAATAGGCTGAAAGCTAACACGGGCTGGAAAAGGCCAATGTAAATCACGGGTCGTTAACGGGTATAAAGAAAATTACTGTTCATTATGGGCTAGAGTCACCGTGGGCCTTTACCTGGGCCGGCCTATTATGGCACACGAAAATGTTGTGGGCCTTTACCTGGGCCGGCCCATTATGGCCCGTGAAATCTTGTGGGCCTTTAGCTGGGCCAGCCCATTATGGTCCGCAAAATCTCGTGGGCCTTTAGGTGGGCCGGCCCATTATGGTCTACAAAATCTTGTGGGCCTTTAGTTGGGCCGGCCCATTTAAACTTGTTGGGCCATGCCACGTGTCGACGTATCATAGGCGTCTTCTATCCAGTGAGTGGATGACATCTGTCCCGACGATGAGCCGGCACGTGTTTCCTCTAGCCAATGATGATTTTACATGTGGAAAATCCCCATTGGTCGGGGCTGTTAACGGGTTATCGGATCCAAAACCCGACCCGATAGCTTAACGGCGTTCCGTTACGGTGGATGCCACGTGTCGGTCACCCTTGATGAAAGCACTTCTGTGACGCGCGATTTATCGTCATGGAAGTGGACACTTCCGTGATGATAATTTTGGTAATGTCATGGAACACTTCTACGACAGCACAGGTATGACTATCTTGATTCTGTCATAAATTTTTCATGGATGTACATGCATGACAAAAAAGCGACCTACTGTGACAAACACGTATCATCATGGAAGTGTATTTTTTTGTAGTGAACACAGGAAAGAACTCCTTCTTTGACTGTTCCATTTTGAACTACTTCAAAATCTTGTCAAGGTATGTACTCATTGAAAAAACTTATCAAGCGTCTTGATCTATCTCTATAGATCTTGATGCTCAATGTGTCAGCAGCTTCATCGAGGTATTTCTTTGAAAAACTATTTTCAAACACTCCTTTATGCTTTCCAGAAAATTCTACATTATTTCCGATCAACAATATGTCATTCACGTATACTTATCAGAAATGCTATAGTGCACCCACTCACTTTCTTGTAAATACAAGTTTCATCGCAAGTCTGTACAAAACCATATGCTTTGATCATTTTATCAAAGCATACATTCCAACTCTGAGATGCTTGCACCAGTCCATAGATGGATAGCTGGAGCTTGCTCACTTTGTTAGCACCTTTAGGATCGACAAAACCTTCTGGTTGCATCATATACAACTCTTCTTTAAGAAATCCATGAAGGAATACAGTTTTGACATCCATTTGCCAGATTTCATAAAATGCGGTAATTGCTAACATGATTCGGACAGACTTTTAAGCATCGATACGAGTGAGAAAATCTCATCGTAGTCAACACCTTGAACTTGTCGAAAACATTTTGCGACAATTCGAGCTTTGTAGATAGTAACATTACTATCAGCGCCCATCTTCCTCTTGAAGATCCATTTATTGTTAAGGACTCACCGATCATCGGGCAAGTCAATCATAGTCCATACTTTGTTCTCATACATGGATACCATCTCAGATTTCATGGCCTCAAGCCATTTCGTGGAATCTGGGATCATCATCGTTTCCTCATAGTTCGTAGGTTCGTCATGGTCTAGTAACATGACTTCGAGAAAGGATTACCGTACCACTCTGGTGCGGACCATACTCTGGTTGTCCTACGAGGTTCGGTTGTAACTTGATCTAAAGTTTCATGATCATCATCATTAGCTTCCTCACTAATTGGTCTAGGTGTCACAGGAACCGGTTTCTGTGATGAACTACTTTCCAATAAGGGAGCAGGTATAGTTACCTCTTCAAGTTCTACTTTCCTCCCACTCACTTCTTTCGAGAGAAACTCCTTCTCTAGAAAGGATCCATTCTTAGCAACAAAAGTCTTGCCTTCGGATATGTGATAGAAGGTGTACCCAACTGTTTCTTTTAGGTATCCTACGAAGACACATTCTTCCGACTTGGGTTTGAGCTTATCAGGTTGAAGCTTTTTCACATAAGCATCGCAAATCCAAACTTTAAGAAACGACAGCTTAGGTTTCTTGCCAAACCATAGTTCATACGGTGTCGTCTCAACGGATTTAGATGGTGCCCTATTTAACGTGAATGCAGTTGTGTCTAATGCATAACCCCAAAACGATAATGGTAAATCGGTAAGAGACATCATAGATCGCACCATATCCAATAAAGTACGATTACAATGTTCGGACACACCATTATGATGTGGTGTTCTAGGTGGCGTGAGTTGCGAAACTATTCCACATTGTTTTAAATGACGACCAAACACGTAACTCAAATATTTGCATCTGCGATCAGATCGTAGAAACTTTATTTTCTTGTTACGATGATTTTCCACTTCACCCTGAAATTCTTTGAACTTTTCAAATGTTTCAGACTTATGTTTCATTAAGAAGATATGCCCATATCTTACTCAAATCATCTGTGAAGGTCAGAAAATAATGATACCTGCTAAAAGTGCGTTATATCGACTAGAGGGGGGGTGAATAGGCAATTTTTATGAAAGTCTTCAAAACATGGAAGTTTCGAAGACAAACGATAGAAATAAACCTATTACCATGCAGTGGAAGGTAGACTACACTAGGCAAACCATAGTCAAGTATTCAATGAAGTGAAAGCACAATGACTAATAGCAGCTAGGTAGTAAGGATCGGGTAGGAAGATATTATGAAGCCAATCAGAACAAGCAGTCACTAAGTGAAGACAAGAGATAGTGCAATCACACAATGACTTCACAAGGACCAACAGTAAGTAAAGGGAAGGGAAGGATGAAACCAGTGACTCATTGAAGACAATGATTTGTTGGACCAGTTCCAGTTGCTGTGACAACTGTACGTCTGGTTAGGGCGGCTAGGTATTTAAACCTGAGGACACACAGTCCTGGACACCCAGTCCTGAACACGCAGCTCAGGACACCCAGTCCTCACCGTATTCCCCTTGAGCTAAGGTCACACAGACCTCGCCCAATCACTCTGGTAAGTCTTCAAGGTAGACTCCCAAACCTTCACAGACTTCGTTCACCGGCGATCCACAATGTCTCTTGGACGCTCAGAACGCGACGCCTAACCGGCTGGAGGATTCACAGTCCTCAAGTGTAATAAGTCTTCAGATCACACAGACAAGAAGACTTAAGTGATGCCTAACACTCTTAGGCTCTGGGTGTTTAGGGCTTTATCCTCGCAAGGAATTCTCTCTCAAAGGCTTTGAGGTGGGTTGCTCTCAAACGACAAAAGCCGTAATCTAACTCTAAGCAGCCAACCGTTTATGGTTGTAGGGGGTGGGCTATTTATAGCCACTAGGCAACCCGACCTGATTTGTCCAAAATGACCCTGGGTCACTAAGGAACTGACACGTGTTCCAACAGTCAGATTTCAAACTCACACGGCAACTTTACTTGGGCTACAAGCAAAGCTGACTTGTCTGACTCTGGACAAGATTCGCTCTCATAGTCTTCACTCGAAGACATAGGTTTTGGTTAAGCATCACTTCAGTCATTCTGACTAGTTCTCTTGGACCCCACTTAATAGTACGGTGGTTCCTATGACTCAACAAAGAAGAAAAAGAACTACGAAAGATCTAAGTCTTCGAGCTCCATATGCTTCATGCGATGTCTTCTCTTGTCATAGTCTTCAATGTGAATATCTTCATATACCACCTTTGACATCAATGTCTTCATACATTTTTAGGGGTCATCTCTGGTAGGAAAACCGAATCAATGAGGGACTTCTACCTATGTTATCCTGCAATTCTCACAAACACATTAGTCCCTCAACTAGGTTTGTCATCAATACTCCAAAACCAACTAGGGGTGGCACTAGATGCACTTACAATCTCCCCCTTTTTGGTGATTGATGACAAACTAGTTGAAGTTTTCAACGGGGAATATAATATGTGAAATTGTAGAGGAATTGTCTTCATTAGTTGCAAGGGCTCCCCCTGAAGATGTGCATATAAGTAATTTGCTTTTGGAATGCAAATGCACATGGTAGGTTGTACTCATGGAGATCCTCTTCAACTTATGATGACAATTCATTATGCATGAGAAGGTATGTGAAGATAATGACATGCATAATGGAAAATGGACGTCTGCAAAATGATCTAAGTGCGGAATTTAACGTCGCACATGCGGAATTTATCGTCGCATCACGAAGTAGCAAATAAGTAGCAGACGACCATCGAGTTTAAGTGTTACAACTCAAAGAACCAAATGTATCAAAACGAGAGTTGTAAACACGAAGCAAAATATAAAGCAACCGCCCATATGGACCCGCTTGAAGACTATCAAACTCATATGCTTCTCCCCCTTTCTCAGTAAGGACCAAAAAGGTTTGAAGACATAGAGCATCTACTCATTCCCATGAAGAGTAGGTGAAGCAGCAGGGTCTTCGGTGGTGTTCGGCGGTGCAGAAGAACTTGGAGCAGTGTCGAAGCGTGCTGAAGTAGGTGGCGGTGAAGTAGCATCGTCTTCATCCTCGATCACTCTGGCATTCACAGTTGCAGCAGAGGAAGAGAACTCAGAGTCTTCAAGAGATGGAGTTCATCGCAGCACTGCCCTTCGAGGAGGTGTGGAGTCAAACTTGAAGCATTCAGAGAAGCCATCCTCTTGAAGATCATCTTCAGAGCACATAAGCGTCAGCCCTTTCCATGTGCGTCGAGAGGTTTCATGTGCAACAAAGGCATTCTTGGTGGCAAGATTGTGAATACGGTTGACATCTACCAAGAGGCTTTGCATTTGGCGCTTCAGCCAGCCATGATGCCTATCCTGTTTCTGATGAAGAGCCACCAGAAGCTCTCGGTCATTGAGAACACGAGTGCGCTTCTTAGGTCTTTGGGCAATTGTGCTATCGGTGGCTTCAGTAAGGGCAGGATGTGGTGCACGTGTAGTTCCAGCCAAAGGATACACACGAGTGAAAGCTTCAACTCCTTCAATGTTCTGAGAAAAACTTTGATGCTCCGCATTCTGAAGACTTAGAGGTTCCTTGACAGGCTCAGGATAAATGGCTTCAACAGACATATCCACATCAGGTAGAAAGATCCGATGATTGCGAGCAGATGGCTGATATGAGATAGCGGAGTGAAGTTTAATCAGCCGCATTATCCATGGAGCGTAGAACTTCAAGCCAAAAAGATCAGAGCCTGATGCAGCAAGTTGGCGGATGAAGAAGTCCTGTGCATTGAAGCATTTGCCATGAAGAATATAGAAGACCAAAGTCTTCATTGCACCTTCCAGCTTGGCATGTGGAGAATGTCCTTTGATGGGCCAGAGAGTTCGCCTTATGATGTGATAAATAGTCCTTGGCAGATACTCAAGGTCTTCAACGAAGAACTCCTTGGGATTTGCAGCATCTTGGGGCAATGGCTTCATCATACTGAGCGTCTGACTCATGTGAGGTTCAGGCTTCCGAAAGATGCTCTCCACAGCTTCACTGTGAAGCTGACAGCCATGTTCGTAGAGATCGCCAGGAGTGGGCAGACCAGTGAGCTCAATGATATCAAAGGCTTTGGCTTCGTGATGAACATTTCCTGTCATCCACTCCAGGACCCAAGTCTTCGGATCTCTGTTGTACCCACGGATGTGAAGTGTGGCATAGAATTGGAGCAGCAACTCTTCATTCCAGTGCTCTTGGTTGGTGACAAACGGCAGCAATCCAACCTCTTTGAAGCAATCCAGAGCTTCTTCCAGACAGAGCAGACCAGCTATTGCTTCGATGTCAAGACGCTTATGTGGGAAGATGCGACCTTGATTGTATAGAATGCAGGAGTAATAGCTTCGCTGCGGATAGCTCCAGAACCGATCAGATGATATCCTTTCCCTTGAGTAGGGGTTCCTGGAGCTATTGAAGAAGGTGTTGTCTGCTTTGAAGCCATTGACATTGAAGGATCCAGGTGCTGATGCAGGACCTGGAAACCTGGGCAATCTGGGAATTGGCTTCTGTACCTGAGGCCTGTGCTCAACATGGTAGTCAAATTGAGGACCAGCAGCAGGCGCAGGAATAGAAGCAGTAGCATCATTGGCTTCGCTGACTTCTGGTGCTTTTGTTGGTGTAGGCTCCACATTGGCTTCAGCCATGACAGCGTCAGTGGCGTTGGTGGCAGCCTCAAAATTCTCAACCTCCACTTGATGAGCTGGAGGGTCGGTCACAGTCACGTTCTCCTCGAGAACAGCTTCTTGGTGAGGCGGGGGTGTAGCAGCGCTTGGGGTTTCTTCTTCATCGGCTGATGCAGCCGGAATGTCTTCAGCAGCTTTAGCTTCAGACTCAGAGACTGGAGGCCTTGGTCCTTTGCGAAGCCTGCGTAACGCTGGCGACGCCTGTGGAGTTGGAGTTGGCTGGGCCTCAAAGTCTTCTTCCTCTTGTGCTTGTGGGTGATCAGCCCATGATGCATCATGAGCAATTGGCGTCAGAGGACGACCAATGCTGATGAGCTCGCTGTGCGTGAGCACAGGCGATGATACCTGTTGGTGCTCGAACTGAGGAAGAACTGCATCATCTTCAACATGGTCATGGTGACCAATGTCTTCAACAGCGATGGGATCAGCTGCTGGAATGTCTTCAGCTTCATGAGCCCCTGTGAAAGCAGGCTCATGGACAGTCAGTTGGCGCTCTTGAGGTTCAGTGTCAGGGTGAACCATGGAGATGGGTTCAATAATCAAGGGCTCTGTGGGAGCAGCCCGTTCCTTCTTGGTCTTCCACTTCTTCTTGGAGGGGGCAGTAGCAGAGGCTTCAGGATGTTTCCTCTTCCTTGCTTCAGCCTCAGCAGTCCTCGTCTTCTTCAGTTCTGAAGCGCTTGACCGGGCCTTTGGCTTCGAGCCAGTCATGCTAGTTGGGAAGACAATGGGATCTGCTTCCTGCCTTGGTGCGTTGGGTTCGGCCACAGTGGGCTTCTTCTTCTGCTTGGCAGCCATCCTGGGATCAATGCCCGGACGCCCAAGGGCCTTGCGCTTCTCAGCCTCGTTGTAGCCTTGAACACACTTGTCAGCCAGGACCTTCATGCGCTCACGAGAACCCTGAGCTTCTGCACATTTCTTGAGAAAGGCTTCTTTGAGCTCGTGCAGCATAATCTTGAAGTTCTTCACCTCTTGCACGCTGAGCTTGGCCATATGCTTCTTGAACTGAGATTTCGCAAAGTCAATCTTCTGCTTCAGTTCAACAATGCGCTGGGCGATAGCTAACTCTGAAGCAATGGCGCCATGGAAGGCGACACTGAGGCCAATGGGAAGTTGCAGATCTTCGAAGCTGATGTTGGGCGTGTCAAACCACTCATCAATGAAGTTGTGTATGATTGTCACATCAAAGAGAGGCAGATCATTGAAGATTTCTGCTTCTTCTTTGCTCTTGATGAGTTGCTCAAGAGCGTCATCTGCAAGATCTTCATCACTGGACAGATCAATGGCATCGTTTCACAGAATGGCAGCAGCAGTCAGTTCTTGGCCGGTGTGTGGCAGAGGCATCTTGACCTTCTGGGGCTTGGAGATGCGTGACAAATCTTCAAACTGCACACTGTCTTCAGGAGGTGCAGTGGCCAGTGGCTTCACCCATGAGATTTTTGGCGCAGAGGCAGGCTTTGAAGCTTTAGGCTGCTTCAACTTCTTTGGCTTCGGCGCTGCAGGCGCTTCATCTGATTCAGCGTCATCTGCAGGCTCATTCACGGCCGTCCCTTGAACCACGATGTGAGTGATGAGACCTTCCAAGTTGTAGAAGGGCCCAAGAAGATTGGGTTCAGCTTCACGAGTTCCATCGGCACGGGGAGCAGAGGGACCAGGGTTGAAGTCTAATCCCAAAGACTTCTTGTTCTGCTTCGCTGAGTTCTGGGCAAACTGGAAGTTGCGCTTAAACAGATTGTCGTCACGACACCATAGCAGTGACGATGGGTCGGCATCCATAGGCTGAGGTCCACGGACCATGCAGGGATAGAAGCCTTGTTCAATGGCTTCATCTCTGGTCCTGGGTTGAAGATTTTTGTAGAGGATGTCTCCCCATGGTCGCTTGATGGCATTCTTTTCAGCATATTCCTTTGTCACAAATCTGTACTTGAACCATTGTTCTGCCCAATAGCGTCGAATCCATTGGATTCGTGTCTTGCGCTGATTGTAATCCTCTTCAGGATCTGTCTTATACAGCTCTGAGAGGTATCGGGCAGATCTCTTGATGTTTCTCCACGACGCTTTCTGCCACCCTTCCTTGCTGATTTCTCTGAAGCCATGAACTTTAAACTGAATGGCTTCAATACGTTCAAAGGCTTCAAAGGCTTTCGCTTGCTGGACAAACAGGAACTGGCTTCGGGAGAATTTATGTGATACTGTAAGAATTCTACAAATAAATGCAGACTATGAGAACCAAGGGATTCTCCCACGGACATGTACCTGTGACAGCATTAAGGTGCGAGGGAAGGGGAAGAGGTCATATGCATTCTCAGAAGATTTTGAAGATAAATCAGTTTAGAAGACATTGACCTCATCGTGCGAAGACATTCACTCATAGATAAGGAGTTGGTTCCAGATTTGTACGAATCCACAGATCAGTACAAGTGAGGAATCTAACTACTTTGTGAAGCATAAGTGAATATACTAGGCATATTATGAGATGCAGTTTGAAGCGGATCCAACATGTGTGAACAAAAACCACTTGTGGTAGAAAGTGACGAATCTATAGGATCAAAGGGGCCGTAAAAAGGAAGTTTTATTTACCACACGTAGAACTGCTAGACGGAGTGGAAGAGGAGGCCGAGCAGTTCGATCGTCCGTGCCCTAACTTGGCGACGGAGGACACCTACGGCGACGGCGGAGAGGACGATGTCCGCGGTCGGCGTGAAGACGGCGTCGGAGAGGTTGCGGCAGCGAAGCACTTCGTCCCCGGCGTCGTCAAGGGCTAGCGGTGGCGCTAGGGTTCGTGCGAGAGTGGAAGAAGAGATAATGACTGTGGTGAGGCGTGTATTTATAGGGACAGGGTCGGCTCAGTGTTATTACGCAGGTGCCCCTGGGGAGTCACATCTGAGGAACACGTGGCCATCATGCAGCATATCGGGGGTTGTTCCACGTCCCATGCACGCCTGGATTGTCGGGTGGTCGTTCCCACTTCTCCGGGTTTCAGGTGAAGGAAAGAGCATTGAAAACGGACTTAAAGTTTGTCTCTGTATCTTCTGCTGACAAGGACGCAGAGAAGACATTCAACAGTTTCAATAGAATGCATATGATTTGGAGAGATAGAGTTTGAGATAGAAAGCATAGAAAGGTTAGGGTCCGATCACATTCACTTAGTTCAAAAGGTTTAACAAGAAGACATAGCTATAAGTGAATGCTGTAGAGGACAGAACACTAGTATATATATATTCAACATAGTGAAGATAATTATGAAGACATGTTGAGATTGAAGCCAAACCAAATGTGAAGACATAGCAAATGTAACGCCATGAGTGAAACACTTCAAGCAGAACATTTGGTGGTGGCGTTACCCACCGTATAGGAAGTATTAGACCCAGACACAGCGCACAATTATCGTGGCGCTCCGAAGTCAAATTCCACATTAATGTGTTCACACTTAGAATGTATGTCTTCATTGATTGAAGATATACTTTACTTCGTGTGTTGCACATCTAAGTCATCAATATGCATAAGTGTTAGGATGTGTGCCTGATCACAGGACATTTGAGGATTCCAAGATATTTAGCTCACGCCGTAACTTGCAAAATCTCTTCTCATCCAAGGGCTTGGTGAAGATATCTGCCAATTGCTCTTCAGTGTTGACGTGTATGATATCAATATCTTCCTTCACAACATGATCTCTGAGAAAGTGATGACGAATTTCAATGTGCTTTGTCTTCGAGTGCTGAACTGGGTTGTTGGCAATCTTGATGGCGCTTTCGTTGTCGCAGTAGAGTGGCACTTGCTTCAGATGAATGCCATAGTCTTTGAGTGTTTGCTTCATCCACAGAAGTTGAGCGCAGCAAGATCCAGCAGCAATGTATTCAGATTCAGCAGTGGAGAGAGATACACAGTTTTGCTTCTTTGAAGACCAACTTACAAGTGATCGTCCCAGAAAATGACATGTGCCTGATGTAGACTTGTGATCCACCTTGTCACCAGCATAATCAGCATCCGAGAATCCAGCCAGATAAAACTCTGAGCCCTTTGGATACCATAATCCTAGAGTTGGGGTGTGATCCAAATATCGAAGAATTCGCTTCACAGCTAAGTGATGCGACTCCTTAGGTGCCGCTTGGAATCGAGCACACATGCAAACACTAAGCATAATATCTGGCCTAGATGCACATAGATAAAGTAAAGAACCAATCATGGAGCGGTATACCTTTTGATCGAACTCTTTACCATTGTCGTCGGGACCCAGATGATGTTTGGCTGGCATTGGCGTCGTGAAGCCTTTGCAGTCTTGCATACCGAACTTCTTCAGGCAATCTTTGAGATACTTATCTTGAGATATGAAGATGCCGTTGCGTTGTTGTCGTATTTGAAGACCGAGGAAGAACTTCAGCTCACCCATCATGGACATCTGATATTGCTCTTGCATCATATATCCAAACTCTTCACTGTACTTCTGATTGGTGCAGCCGAAGATAATGTCATCCACATATATTTGGCACACAAACAGTTCACCATCATATGTCTTCGTGAAGAGAGTGGGGTCAAGGGAACCAGGTATGAAGCCTTTGCTTTTCAGGAAGTATTTGAGTGTGTCATACCAAGCCCGAGGGGCTTGTTTGAGGCCATACTGTGCCTTGTTGAGCTTGTATACCATGTCAGGATGTTTTGGATCTTCAAAGCCAGGCGGTTGTGCAACATACACTTCTTCTTCAATCTTGCCATTGAGAAAAGTGCTCTTCACATCCATTTGATATAGAAGTATGTTATGATGATTTGCATAGGCCAGGAGTATGCGTATGGCTTCAAGTCGAGCCACAGGAGCAAATGTTTCATCGAAGTCAATCCCTTCCACTTGAGTATATCCTTGAGCAACGAGACGAGCTTTGTTTCTGACAACTTGACCATGCTCATCTTGCTTGTTGCGGTATATCCATTTGGTGCCTATTATATTGTGCTTCCGAGGGTCAGGACGCTTAACCAGTTCCCATACATTATTTAGCTCAAACTGTTGAAGCTCTTCTTGCATAGCTTGAATCCATTCAAGTTCCATGAAGGCTTCTTCAACTTTCTTGGGTTCGGTTATTGAGACGAATGCGAAGTGCCCACAGAAATTTGCTAGCTGAGTTGCCCTTGAACGAGTGAGCGGACCGGGTGCATTGATGCTATCAATTATTCTCTCAATCTGCACTTCATTGGCAACACGAGGATGTACAGGGCGAAGATTTTGCTCTTGCTGATCATTGTCATTGTTAGAGGGATTGTCTTCAGGCTGAGCATTGTCTTCAGGTTGATCAGGTGCGGATATGATAAGTTCCTCTTCAGGTTGAGCTTCAGAGGGTATGATTTCTCCAGTTCCCATTAGTTTGATTGATTCACTGGATGGAACTTCATCTAGCACATTTGGCAGGTGCTCTCTTTGTGAACCGTTAGTCTCATCGAACCGCACATCCACTGTTTCAACTACTTTATAATGAAAGAGATTGAAGACTCTGTAGGAGTGCGAATCCTTTCCATATCCAAGCATAAAACCCTCATGTGCTTTTGGTGCAAATTTGGAATTGTGATGTGGATCCTTGATCCAGCACCTGGCGCCAAATACTCTGAAGTAACTGACATTTGGCTTCTTGTCAGTAAGGAGCTCATAAGATGTCTTCTTCAGAAGCTTGTGAAGATAAACACGATTGATTGTATGGCATGCAGTATCAATGGCTTCAGACCAGAATTTTCTTGGAGTCTTGTATTCATCAAGCATCGTTCGGGCCATCTCAATGAGTGTTCTGTTCTTGCGTTCGACGACGCCATTCTGCTATGGCGTGTACGGGGCTGAGAATTCATGTGTGATGCCCAAGGTATCAAGATATGTATCAAGGCCAGTTTTCTTGAATTCAGTGCCATTGTCACTTCTGATGTGCTTTATCTTGGCGCCATAGTTGTTCATTACTCGATTGGCGAAGCGTCTGAAGACATCCTGCACTTCAGTCTTGTAGAGGATTATGTGCACCCAAGTATATCTAGAATAATCATCAACAATGACAAAGCCATAGAGACAAGCAGTAGTAGTAAGAGTTGAGTAATGAGTGGGACCGAAAAGATCCATGTGGAGCAGTTTGAAGGGTCGAGTAGTAGTCATGATTGTCTTCGAGGGATGTTTGGCCCTCGTCATCTTTCCTGCTTCACAGGCACCGCATAAGTGATCTTTCTTGAACTTGACGCCCTCGATGCCTATGACATGCTTCTTCTTTGCAAGGGTGTGGAGGTTCCTCATGCCAGCATGCCCTAGCCTCCGATGCCAGAGCCAGCATTCTGAAGCTTTTGCTAGAAGACATACGGCAAGCTGTGGTCCTGCTGAGAAATCTACCACGTACAAATCATCTTTCCGATACCCTTCAAACACTAGAGACTTGTCAGATTCCATTAGAACAAGGCAACGATATTTTCCAAATATTACGATCATGTTCAAATCACAAAGCATTGAGTGGGACATTAAGTTGAAGCCAAGGGATTCAACAAGCATGACTATATCCATGTGTTGATCCTTTGAGATTGCAACTCTACCTAGACCCAATACCTTACTTTTACCTTGTCAGCAAATGTGATGTGACTCTTGTCGGATGGACGTAAGGTTGAGTCCATAAGAAGGCTTCTTTTGCCAGTCATGTGGTTGGTACACCCACTATCAATAATCCATTCTGAAGACGCTGGTGTCGTACCCTACAGTGCAGTTAGGGGGATAGGCTTCACGAAGAGAATTGTGAAGCAAAAACATTTGACGAACCAGTGGGTTATGAAAGCTTAGATCCAGATTAGGACTGATAGGGAGAGTAGCAAGCGATTCAGGAACGAAGTACATAGTAAGACCATTCGGGCATTTGATCTTGCGACCTACAAGATGTTTAAGGTCCCCAGCAATAGCGTCAGACGATTTTGGTTTTCTGCTGGAGACCTTTCCCTGCAAAAGAGAGTTAAGCTTTCTTAGCCACCCATCTTCAAGGGTGGCTTAGAAGTGTAACGCCCCGAGACCGATGTGCCAGGTGTCGTTCTGTTATTCGCTGTTGTTGCGTTGTCTTTGCTTGCGTGTCATGCATTGCATATCATGTCATCATGCGCATTTCATTTGCATACATGTTCGTCTCATGCATCCGAGCATTTTCCCCGTTGTCCGTTTTGCAATCCGGTGTTCCGTTCTCCTCCGGTGGTCATTTCTACCTTTCTTTCGTGTGTGGGGATTAAACATTTCCGGATTGGACCGAGTCTTGCCAAGCGGCCTTGGTTTACTACCGGTAGACCGCCTGTCAAGTTTCGTACCATTTGGACTTCGTTTGATACTCCAACGGTTAACCGAGGGACCGAGAAGGCCTCGTGTGTGTTGCAGCCCAACACCCTTCCATTTTGACCCAAAACCCACCTAACTCTGCTCCATCATCTCGGTCGTTCGATCACGATCGCGTGGCCGAAAACCGCACCTCATTTGGAGCTTCCTAGCTCCCTCTACCTATAAAAGAGCACCCCTCCCCGAAATTTCGGATCATTTCGCAGTCTAAACCCTAGTTCCACTCCTCCCCGCGCCACCGGACGCGTCCGCGCTGCACCAGACATGTCCGCCCCCGCGCGCCACCTCACTCCAGCCAATCGGAGCGCGCCACCTCAGCCCCGCCGCCGCTCTCCTCCAACCCGCGGCCGCCACCTCTCCCAGCCGGCTTCCGCGTCGCCCCACTTCGCCGCCGGCCCGCGGAGCCCATCCGGGGCCCGCGCGAGCCCGGATCTCCGCCGCTGCCCGCAGGCACCCCACGCCTCCTCGCTCCCGTAGCCGGTCGAGGGGAGGAGCCCCTCGATCCGCGCCTCCGCCGCCTAGCGTCTCTCCGCCGGCGACCTCGCCTGCAACCTTCGCCGGAGCGCGCCGCCCTGCGACTTGGAGCCCCGTCCGGCGCCGCTGTCACCAGATCCGGTCATCACGCGCCGGGATCCGCCCCTTCCTGCTCACGGCCGGCCTCCCCTCGCCGGAGCACATCTTCGCCGGAACCGCGCCGCCGTCCACGGCTTCACCGGAGTCATCGCTCCCTGCGCCAGATCGGGAGGAGCCCGATCCATCTGCGTTGACCGCGCCGCGCCTCCACGTGGGCCACGCCCGAGTCTGGCCCAGCTCGCCGGCCTCCTTCCTCTTCATTTCGGGCCGCGCTCCCGGGCCCATCTCCAGCGCCGGCCTCGCTCGGCCTCCTCCCCAGCTCCCTTCGCCAGCCGCGTGGGCCGCAGCGCCAGGCCCAGCCGGGCCACCTCCTCCGCACCGCGCCAGCCCAGCTGGCCTGCCTCTCCCTCCGACCGGGCCAGGCCCATGGGTGAGCCGCCCCAGCGCCTGCCCTGTTCCAGTTTCAGCCCGATATGTATTTTTCTTCGGGTCCTGCGAATTTGTCTATTATCCAGAGTTTGGCAGTTTTGCAGAATAGTTCCCCTAGTTCATGCATTTAATAACTCACAAATGGTGCATCGGATTAAAATGATTTATATATGAAACTTGCTCAGAATTTTGTGTAGATTAATAATATCCAACTTTCATCCATGTTTAAAATTTTAAAAATGTTGTTTGCATTAATTTGCTCCTATGCCATGCTAAAATGATTTAATTCATAACTAAATAACCGTAACTCCGATTTTAATAAACTTTATATGTAAATGGGGTAGAATTTTGCCTAGTTTAACATGGTGGCATCATCTTGCATGTTTAACAACTCTAAAATTATGTTTAGGGCAGAACAGTACCAAACCTTAAATTATGCATATGAGGATTTTCCGGAATTGTTGTTCGTTGTTTCCGGCCTCATTTAAATTTGCCTAGATAGGTAGTTTTCATTTGCTTCACCCTCTTGCCATGCTTAACAACATTTAATATTGTTGGGTACATAAAAAAGATCGAACTAAATAACTTACCGTGGTGTTTCGTCAATATGCAACTCGTTGCATATTGAGCTCCATTTTATTTGTAGGATTGCTTGTGCCTTGCCATGCCATGCATACTTAAACCGGACATGCATCATACTCGTTTGTGCATCATGCCATGTTGATGTGTTGGTTGTTTACTATGTTGTGTGCTTCTTTTCCGGTGATTGCTTCTTCGGGTTGGTTCCGGTAACGTCGTGTTGTGAGGATCCGTTCGACTACGTCCGTTTGTCTTCTTCATGGACTCGTTCTTCTTCCTTGCGGGATTTCAGGCAAGATGATCATACCCTCGAAATCACTACTATCTTTGCTATGCTAGTTTGCTCGCTCTTTGCTATGCCAATGCTACGATGCCTACCATTTGCTTGTCAGCCTCCCAAATTGCCATGTCAAACCTCTAACCCACCATGTCCTAGCAAACCGTTGATTGGCTATGTTACCGCTTTGCTTAGCCCCTCTTATAGCGTTGCTAGTTGCAGGTGAAGATTGGAGGCCGTTCCTTGTTGGAACATTTACTTTACTTGTTGGGATATCACAATATATCTTATTTAATTAATGCATCTATATACTTGGTAAAGGGTGGAAGGCTCGGCCTTATGCCTGGTGTTTTGTTCCACTCTTGCCGCCCTAGTTTCCGTCATATCGGTGTTATGTTCCTGGATTTTGCGTCCCTTACGCGGTTGGGCTATAATGGGAACCCCTTGACAGTTCGCCTTAAGTAAAGCTTTTCCAGCAATGCCCAACATTGGTTTTACCATTTGCCACCTAGCCTTTTTCCCTTGGGAGTCGCGCATCCCGAGGGTCATCTTTATTTTAACCCCCCCGGGCCAGTGCTTGTCTAAGTGTTGGTCCGAACTAGAGTCCTTTGCAGCGCCACCTCAGGGAAACTTGAGGGCTGGTTTTAGTTGTACGGAGCGCTCATCCGGTGTTGCCCTGAGAACGAGATATGTGCAGCTCCTATTAGGATGTCGGCGCATCGGGCGGTATTGCTGGTTTAGTTTTACCCTGTCGAAATTTCTTGTTGTACCGGGATACCGAGCCTGATCGAAACGTCTCGGGTGGAGGTCTATTCCTTCGTTGACCGTGAGAGCTTGTCATGGGCTAAGTTGGGACACCCCTGCAGGGATTTGAACTTTCGAAAGCCGTGCCCGCGGTTATGGGCAGATGGGAATTTGTTAACGTCCGGTTGTAGAAAACTTGAAGTTGACCTTAATTAAAATGAATCAACCGCGTGTGTAACCGTGATGGTCTCTTTCCGGCGGTGTCCGGGAAGTGAACACGGTTGTTGGAGTTATGCTTGACGTAGGTAGTCCAGGATCACTTCTTGATCATACTTTTATCGACCGTGCTTTGCCTTCTCTTCTCGCTCTCATTTGCGTATGTTAGCCACTAGTCGCTTGCTGCAGCTCCACCTCATACCTTTACCTTACCCATAAGCTTAAATAGTCTTGATCGCGAGGGTGCGAGATTGCTGAGTCCCTGTGGCTCATAGATACTTCCAAAACCAGCTTGCAGGTGCCGATGAGTCCGTGCAGATGACGCAACCAAGCTCAGGAGGAGCTCGATGAAGATCTTGCCCTTTGTGTTGTTTCGTTCTAGTTGATCAGTAGTGGAGCCTAGTTGGGGTCGATCGGGACCTTTGTCGCATTTGGGGTTCTTCTTTTATTTTGGTTCCGTAGTCGGACCATGAGTGTATTTGGTTGATGTAATGTTTATTCATGTAATTGTGTGAAGTGGCGATTGTAAGCCAACTATGTAATCTCTTTCCCTTATGATATTACACGGGTTGTGTGAAGATTACCTCACTTGTGACATATGCCTTCAATGCAATTATACCTCTAAGTCGTGCCTCGACACGTGGGAGATATAGTCGCATCGAGGGTGTTACAAGAAGCGATAAGTCTAAGTGCAGCGTCTGAGAACTTTGGCTTTGGAGCCCTAGCAAAAAGTCTTGCAGGCGGACAATACTACTCATAAGAATAAGCAGAATAGTTCTTGGTCTTATGAACATGGCGGCTCGATGAACCGCGCTCATATTCATAGGCCTAAGTATGGTTTCCCTGCAAAGCATTTGCGTTAGTGCGACTCAGGTGAGTCCTCTGTTTGTATGAAGCCTTTGGACCGTATGAAGCCTGTGGTCTGGGGTTTGTCTTCTTCACCTGTGGTGTCATGATGACATTCACAGGAAGATTTTCCAAACACTTTTTCGGCACCCAGATCTTCTTCATAGGCGGCTCATTCCTGCAGTTAGTACCAATATACCTGGCAAACACTTCACCATTCTGATTCTTAAACAGTTTATAGTTTGCATCAAAGGATTCATCAATGACAATGGGGTTAGCACAAGTGAAGCCAGATAGATTGGATGGATCTGCTGAAGGTTCCTTTGCAGCAACCCATGTGGTTTTGGGGTACTGCTCAGGTTTCCAGTAAGAGCCATTAGCATTCATTTTCCTTATGAACCCAACACCCTCTTTCCTCGGGTTTTGGTTCAGAATCTGCCTTTTGAGGACATCACATAGTGTCTGATGCCCTTTAAGACTTTTGTACATCCCTGTTTCAAGCAATGTCTTCAACCTAGCATTCTCATCAGCAATAGCAGTGGTATCCTCAGCAGAGGGGTTAGTTCCCACATCAACAGTTGAAGATATTGCAACAGTAGCAGCAGTAGAACATTCAGCAACAGAAGTAGCATTATCACGCTCAATGCATTTAAGACATGGTGGTTCAAATCCTTCCTGAGCGGAACTGATCTGTTCGGCGCGAAGTGACTCGTTTTCCTTTTGAAGATCTTCATGAGCCGCTCTCAATTTCTCAAGATCTTGCTTCCTTTGAAGATAATCATAGGAAAGCTTTTCATGAGTTGTTGAGAGCGTTTCATGACGACTTTCAAGTTCCTCATACTTAACGTGAAGATTTTTTATGTCTTCAATTAAGGACTCAGAACGAGTCATTTCAGCGCCTAACAGATCATCGCTTTTGTCTAACAGTTTTTGAATATGTTCCATAGCTTTCTGTTGTTCAGTTGCAATTTTAGCAAGTGTTTTGTAGCTGGGTTTTGAACCACAATCAGAGTCATCTTCACTAGATGTTTGATAGTGAGTAGTGCGTGTGTTTACCTTGGCACCGCGTGCCATGAAGCAGTAGGTAGGAGCGGAGTAGTCCTTGTCATTTGCATCGGTGTCGGTGATGAAGTCATTGTCTTCAGTGTTGAAGATGGACTTGGCAATGTATGCTGTAGCCAGACTTGCAACGCCAGAATCGGACTCCTCCTCAGACTCCACCTCCGCCTCCTCAGAAGCGGACTCCTCCTCTGAATCCATTTCCTTGCCAACAAACGCACGTGCCTTGCCAGATGAGCTCTTCTTGTGTGATGAAGACTTTGAGGAAGACTTGGAAGAAGACTTTGAGTATTTCTTCTTCTTCTTGTCGTCAGAGTCATATTCCTTGCTCTTCTTCTTCTTTTTGTTCTCATTGTCCCACTGCGGACACTCAGAGATGAAGTGGCCAGTTTTCTTGCACTTGTGGCATGTTTTCTTCTTGTAGTCATGAGCAGAAGCTTCATCATTCCTTGAGCTTGATCGTGAAGACTTTCTGAAGCCTTTCTTCTTGGTGAATTTTTGGAACTTCTTCACAAGCATAGCAAGTTCCTTTCCAATGTCTTCAGGGTCATCAGAACTGCTGTCAGATTCTTCTTCAGATGAGGAGACAGCTTTTGCCTTCAAGGCACGAGTTCGCCCATAGTTTGGACCGTAGATATCTCTTTTCTCAGAAAGCTGAAACTCATGTGTGTTGAGCCTCTCAAGTATGTCAGACGGATCGAGTGTCTTGAAATCAGGACGTTCTTGAATCATCAGGGCTAGGGTGTCAAACGAACTGTCAAGTGATCTCAGGAGTGTCTTGACGACTTCATGCTTGGTGATCTCAGTAGCGCCGAGGGCTTGAAGCTCATTTGTGATGTCAGTGAGTCGATCAAACGTGAGCTGGACATTCTCATTGTCATTTCGCTTGAAGCGGTTGAAGAGGTTGCGAAGGACACTGATTCTCTGATCTCTCTGGGTTGAGACGCCTTCGTTGACCTTGGAGAGCCAGTCCCAGACTCTAGATGTTTCCAAAGCACTCACAGCCATACTGTCCTTTGGTCAGATGACCACAGATGATATTCTTGGCAGTAGAGTCCAGTTGAACGAACTTCTTGACATCAGCAGCAGTGACACCTTCTCCAGCCTTGGGAACGCCGTTCTTGACGACATACCATAGGTCGACATCAATGGCTTCAAGATGCATGCGCATCTTATTCTTCCAGTAGGGATATTCAGTTCCATCGAAGACGGGGCACGCAGCGGAGACTTTAATTATCCCTGCAGTCGACATAGCTAAAACTCCAGGTGGTTAAACCGAATCACACAGAACAAGGGAGTACCTTGCTCTGATACCAATTGAAAGTGCGTTATATCGACTAGAGGGGTGAATAGGCGATTTTTATGAAAGTCTTCAAAACGTGGAAGTTTCGAAGACAAACGATAGAAATAAACCTATTACCATGCAGCGGAAGGTAGACTACACTAGGTAACAACCATAGTCATGTATTCAATGAAGTGAAAGCACAATGACTAATAGCAGCTAGGTAGTAAGGATCAGGTAGGAAGATATTAAGAAGCCAAACAGAACACGCAGTCACTCAGTGAAGACAAAAGATAGTGCAATCATACAATGACTTCACAAGGACCAACAGTAAGTAAAGGGAAGGGAAGGATGAAACCAGTGACTCGTT
The DNA here is from genome assembly GCF_003073215.2 of Triticum urartu. Classification (NCBI taxonomy): domain Eukaryota; kingdom Viridiplantae; phylum Streptophyta; class Magnoliopsida; order Poales; family Poaceae; genus Triticum; species Triticum urartu. The sequence continues at coordinate 446,025,457 of NC_053028.1, forward strand.
GAAGACAATGATTTGTTGGACCAGTTCCAGTTGCTGTGACAACTGTACGTCTGGTTAGGGCGGCTAGGTATTTAAACCTGAGGACACACAGTCCTGAACACGCAGCTCAGGACACCCAGTCCTCACCGTATTCCCCTTGAGCTAAGGTCACACAGACCTCGCCCAATCACTCTGGTAAGTCTTCAAGGTAGACTCCCAAACCTTCACAGACTTCGTTCACCGGCGATCCACAATGTCTCTTGGATGCTCAGAACGCGACGCCTAACCGGCTGGAGGATTCACAGTCCTCAAGTGTAATAAGTCTTCAGATCACACAGACAAGAAGACTTAAGTGATGCCTAACACTCTTTGGCTCTGGGTGGTTAGGGCTTTATCCTCGCAAGGAATTCTCTCTCAAAGGCTTCGAGGTGGGTTGCTCTCAAACGACAAAAGCCGTAACTCTAACTCTGAGCAGCCAACCGTTTATGGTTGTAGGGGGTGGGCTATTTATAGCCACTAGGCAACCCGACCTGATTTGTCCGAAATGACCCTGGGTCACTAAGGAACTGACACGTGTTCCAACGGTCAGATTTCAAACTCACACGGCAACTTTACTTGGGCTACAAGCAAAGCTGACTTGTCCGACTCTGGACAAGATTCGCTCTCATAGTCTTCACTCGAAGACATAGGTTTTGGTTAAGCATCACTTCAGTCATTCTGACTGGTTCTCTTGGACCCCACTTAACAGTACGGTGGTTCCTATGACTCAACAAAGAAGAAAAAGAACTACGAAAGATCTAAGTCTTCGAGCTCCATAGGCTTCATGCGATGTCTTCTCTTGTTCATAGTCTTCAATGTGAATATCTTCATATACCACCTTTGACATCAATGTCTTCATACATTTTTAGGGGTCATCTCTGGTAGAAAACCGAATCAATGAGGGACTTCTACCTGTGTTATCCTGCAATTCTCACAAACACATTAGTCCCTCAACTAGGTTTGTCGTCAATACTCCAAAACCAACTAGGGGTGGCACTAGATGCACTTACAGGTTATCGTTACTTTCATACTACTTTGCTACTAAGTACTTTGCTGCAGATATTAAGTCTTTTAGGTGTGGTTGAATTGACAACTCAACTGCTGATACTTGAGAATATTCTTTGGCTCCCCTTGTGTCGAATCAATAAATTTGGGTTGAATACTCTACCCTCGAAAACTGTTGCGATCCCCTGTACTTGTGGGTTATCAATGGGCTAGGGATAACTTATTTTAGCGTTGCTATTTTGAAAGGCATGATTGCTTGTTGATATGCTTGAGTATTTAAGTCTCATATGAAAACTAGAATATTGCTTTGAACCATATAAAAGTTCAAATGTCCATGCTATAAAGAAAAGAAAATGAGATGATATGTTAGGCAGCATTCCACATCAAAAATTCTGTTTTTATCATTTACCTACTCAAGGACGAGCAGGAATTAAGCTTGGGGATGCTGATACGTCTCCAACGTATCTATAATTTTTTATTGTTCCATGTTGTTATATTATCATTCTTGGATGTTTTATAATCATTTTTGGCATTTTATATCATTTTTCGGTACTAACCTATTGACATAGTGCCAAGTGTCAGTTGTTGTTTTTTGCATGTTTTTTTACATCGCAGGAAATCAATATCAAACGGAGTCCAAATGCAGCGAAACTTTTTGTTGATGTTTTGGACCAGAAGACATCCAATGGGCCGGAGAAGTGCCCTGGTGGGTTGTGCCCACCTCGGGTGCCCCCCGTACCGCCTCTTTACTCTATAAATACCGCAATATTCCAGAAACCCTAGGGGAGTCAACGAAAATCAATTCCAGCCACCGCAAGTTCCAGAAACACCAGATCCACTCTAGACACCATCTCGGAGGGGTTCATCATGTCCATTGGTACCTCTCCGATGATGCGTGAGAAGTCTTTTGTAGACCTTCGGGTCCGTAGTTAGTAGCTAGATGGCTTCCTCTCTCTCGTTTGATTCTCAATACAATGGTATCTTGGATATCCATATGATGTAATTCTTTTGCGGTGTGTTTGTTGGGATCCGATGAACTTTGAGTTTATGATCAGGTCTATCTCTTTTTATCCATGAAAGTTATTTGAGTCTTCTTTGATCTCTTATATGCATGATTGCTTATAGCCTTGTATTTCTTCTCCGATATTTGGGTTTTGTTTGGCCAACTTGATTTATTTATCTTGCAATTGGAAGAGGTGCTTTGTGATGGGTTCGATCTTACGGTGCTTGATCCTAGTGACAGAAGGGGAACCGACACGTATGTATCGTTGCTATTAAGGATAACAAAATGGGGTATATTTCTAAATAAATAGATCTTGTCTACATCATGTCATCGTTCTTATTGCATTACTCCGTTTTTCCATGAACTTAATGCACTAGATGCAAGCTGGATAGCGGTCGATGTGTGGAGTAATAGTAGTAGATGTAGGCAGGAGTCGGTCTACTAATCTTGGACGTGATGCCTATATAATGATCATTGCCTGGATATCTTCATGATTATTTGAAGTTCTATCAATTGTCCAACAGTAATTTCTTTACCCACCGTTTGCCATTTTTCTCGAGAGAAGCCACTAGTGAAACCTACGGCCCCGGGTCTCTTCTTTGTTATATTTGCCTTCATGATCTATTTTTATTTTCAAATCTATTAATCCAAAAACCCCAAAATGCCTCGCTGAATTTTATTTGCTTTTATTTGCATTTATCAATCTACTATAATTTTTATCCCGTCTACTTGAAAATTTCTGTCGCCGTTACCCGAAAGGGATTGACAACCCCTTTAATATGTCGGGTTGTGAGTATTTGTTATTTGTGTGCAGGTGCCGTTCATGTAGTGTTGCGTGGTTCGCCTATTGGTTCGATAACCTTGGTCTCATCACTGAGGGAAATACCTACCGTAGCCGTGCTGCATCATCCGTTCCTCTCTGGGGAAATACCGATGTAGTTCTAGTAGACATCAGTGGTCAAGCAAGAGGCGCTGGTCAACTCCCATCGCTCCGCTCTCGACATTAGCTGCGACCGTTGGCGGTACTTCCTCCATTAGGCGGAGTTAGAAGCCGCCTTCAAGGAGATCACCGAGGCGACGGATGAAGTCTATAGCAAGAGCGAGGACGAGTACGATGTCGCTAGCTCTGCCCTGCCTGTGCCCCACCGTCAAGATCAAGAAGTCGGCACGTCTGCGGGTGCTGCCAGCAATGAGGAATAGTAGAGTATGGGAGGTCAATGGCGCTAGCGTCCCAGGAAGGCCATCGCTCTTTCACTCCCACTGAAGCCAAGCTTGTCGGGCTTAAATCATCAGTCGATTAGCCGCTTGCATGCTGTGGAGGTGGAGCTTCAGGTCCCTGGGCTCATGGCCTACCGGACACGGGGAACGGGCGCTCACGATCATTTAGACTAGGTTTAGAGTATGGTTAAGTCCAAGTGTGTCAAAATATAAGGAGTTTGCTCCAGTTTAGATGAAAAGCATCTGGTTTTATGTAAAACTTCTCCAAGTATGAATGAATATCATCTGCTTTTTAAATATGCATCAAATTTATTCAAATTCGTTATTTTTCTTCAGAATTGGGGGTACTCATAAGGAGGTTGTTTGTTTAAGTAAGAACAACACCTTACCACCATTTTTACTTTGGTTACTTTTTACTTGCTACCAATTATCTTGCTATCAAATTATCTGTCACAACTACTTTACAACACTTGCAGAGAATACCTGGCTTAAAACCGCTTATTGATTCCTTCTGCTCCTCATTAGGTTCAACACTCTTACTTATCGAAAGGACTATGATTGATCCCCTATACTTGTGGGTCATCACATCCCTATGTCATCTTTGGCTAACTGGACGTCCATCCAAATCCCTCCACCATGCTACAGACAATGAAACTCGGCCCTAGCCACATACTCACCACCGTAGCCATATATAGTGCAGTTGTGGTGGTGCACAATACTAGCGCGGTGCGCCAAACTAAGGTGCCCCTTTCCCAGGCATCCCAACCATGATCAACACCCTAGAGATGGCTAGAGATCAAAGTTCTATGGTTGGAGTGGAATCCCATTGATATCAACATAAGGATATGGAGCTCTCTCTGAAAAAATGGATATTGGAAGTGTACGCTTCGCTAAGGTTGCTCTCTGAGAGTTGGTGGAATGGGTGGGGGTATATATAGGCAGCACCAAAAATCCAACCATTATACACCTTTATATGCATAGTTCCATGGGACTGGGTGAAACCACTCGATGAGACCGACCTATACAAAAGGTTTGAACTTTAGGCTTTCCGATGAGACCGGATGAAACATCTCGGTGTGACCATGTCGTGGTGACCTAACCTCTTTCCACTTTTCCGTGTCACCGACCAAAATTGGTCGGAAATTCTGATTGAATTTCAGTTGGGAACAGATGGTTGACCAATGCTCTTCGGTGGGACCGAGTTGCTAGGGTTTGGGTAATGGCTATGTCAAGTGTATCTCGGCGAGTCCGGATGTATGTATTTTGGTGGGAGCGAGATGAACTTAGGGTTTAGGACATGGTGGAATGTGGGAAAATGTTTGAGACTTTTGGAGCAATATCCCTAAGCACTTGAGCAGTTAGACCATCATCATAACCTCATCCCCTATTAATAGAATTGCCTTTCCTATGAACTCAATGTGATCTATTAAGGCTTTGCCAACATTTGTCCTTAGCATTTGAGGGGTCCACTTTCACATTCCAAAGGTTTGCCTATCTTGAACTTTTCTTGAAATATACTCAAGGGAAATATTAGTTCAACAACATGCATGTTGACATGAATTATCAAAACCACCAAGGGAGTGCATGTGCTTTCAGTTTGTCAAACATGGTTTCATGTTTCTCCGGATTATATTCGTTACATCATCATGATAGAGTTGTCATGAACTAAGCAATAAAAGGCAACACTTCCCCGAAAAAAATGTATTCAACAACCGTGGACTCAAGGCTGCCGTTCTTGACTATGGTGGTAGCGTGTTTCACCTACCACCGCAATGTGTGATGGTAGGGTAGAGGTCAAATCGTGAAATACTTTCAAACTAGCATCATTTCATGCTAATCTTGTCAATAAAGGTCAAAACTGTGATTTTAGTCCACAAATTGCAGTTGTTCAACAGAGGTGTTGCACACTACCGAACCTTGGTGGAACGCCGATGCGTGTTGCCTCAACATTTGGATTTCATACTTGGTGGCAAGATAGTTCTTAATGCAAGAATGAAGGTGCGGGAAGTGGTGTGTGGTCATGATGCTGATTTGGTGGCGCTTGTCTAATGAAAGAAATGGTAGGTCTTCCAATCAGAAATTTTAGTATGTCGTGGACACATGCGCAGACCCGAATTTCGTGATGCATCGTGGTCTGCAGGTGGTTGCCCTAAGCAGCTTGGGCTTTGGGTCACTAGGTTGTGCGGCGTTGTGATTCAAGAGAAAGTGGCGTCATATCGTGGTGACGACCTTGGAAGGCTGTGTGTGTGGACCATGTAGGATGTGGCAGAGCGGATGGATGTCGAGGCGGCAACCCAGAAGGTGATGTTGGCGGACCATGCAGGGTGTGGCAGAGCAGATGGAAGTCGGGGCGGCGGCCTCGAGAATGCGGGGTCATCGAGTATGTGGGCCTTGTGTCGCGTGGCGGCGAGGTTGCTCTCGACGTTGGTCTTTGACGTGTCGAGCATTGTATTTGCTGTAGACTGTTGTGGAGTAGTTCCATCTTCATCGTTGCGCCAGGGGGCGGGGGGCGTCGCATTCTGCTCTCCCATAGCAGTCACGACTTCTCTTCGGCAATGGTGGGAGGTCAGCTAGTTTGGTGGAGCAAGTCACCGTTGATTTGTGTATGCTTGGTTGGCATGTTTATGTGATGTTCGTCATACTATGGATGAGAGTGGGTGTGGCCCTGTTGTGTCAAGTTTCGAGTAGGCTTTGGCTTTGTGATGAGAGTGGTTATGGCCCTTCATAGTATTTGTCGAGTGGGTTTGATCATTGTTGTATTGGTTTTGCCCTTTTCCGTAATTAACCAGGCAATAATCTTCTTAATTAATAAAAAGGGCAAAGCTTTTGCCTCATGTTAAAAGGAGGATCTCACCCGATCATGCCCTCGAATCAGGCTTTCGCCCCAGGCACACTCTGAAGGACTAGTTTATCCAAAGCGCTTCATCCACCTTGACTTCCCACCACCCCACAAAAGCATAAGCTTAAACCCTTTGTTGTTTGTCTTCGTTCATAATTCAATAGGTGAAAATCATGTGCTGGAATGTGATGTAAGGTTAAAAGCAGTGAAGATGCGCCTTGACGAAGCAAAACTCTGGTGAGGTAAGGGGAAAAGAAAAGAAGAAACAGGGCTTATGGCCCTCCTTCAACACAAGGTATGTCTTAGCATGTAACAATATTATACCCAATGAAAAAGAAACTGTGAATTAACGGGTCCCTACATTTATTTATGATAAAGTATGTTTAGTATGTCTTCCCCCAAAACCGACAGATCTCAAGTCACGTCTTAGTCTAAGTGTTTACAATAAATTATGTTCAAAAATCCGTCCCTTAAAACCGACAGAGCTCAAGTCACATTTTAGTATAATATATTTACATATGTTCACAATCCCCTTCATCACATCTTAATGTCAATTGGTGAAGGCGGCGGAGATTTCCAAGGTCCACTCTTGTTCTGCATGGAAACAAAAGCCACAACATCAACAATGTGTGAAGATCTCTGAAATAGCAAAATAAAATCTTTATTGAAATAGCAAAATCTCTAATGCATGAACATGTTGTTCGCTCTTTACTTGTTAAGCCATTATAGCTGTTTGGTTACAAAGACGTAGGACAGTGATAAAGTAGTAGGCATTGCCTCAACCACCAAATGATTTAAGTGGAGAACATATATGCAAACAAGATATCGATATTTATGATTTCTAGGTGCATTAGCAATAGTGCATACCAAGATGTGAACATCTGATGTGCCTTAGATTGACAGATACTTTGTGCCAAAGTAATTTTGAAATGTCAATTACCTTGCTACTAATATCTATGGTTATAGCAGAAGTGTGAGACACCTTCTTGGTAGCTCGCACAGGGTAGAAGTATGCATCAGCCTGAAAAATGTACAGTTAATCACAAATTCTTTCTGGCAAAAGATTGGTAACCTTGCTGCACTAGGAGCCAACTCAGACTTCTCCAAAAATATGCAGTGCAGCAAGGATTTATCACAAAAGACACCACCAAGTTAAATCATCGGTGAGTTAGGTGAAAAAACAAGTGTTTCAGAAAGAACAGAAAAGGCTTCAACCATTCTTTAGTTTTATATCATGGTTTATTCAGGTGGCTAGCCAGGTGATATTCTAGAAGGCACACCTATAGAGAGAAATTGCTGGAGACAACGGAAATTAGCGCACAGGGTAATTCAAGAGAATAGGCTAGTAAGTGGCATTGATGTTCCATGAGTTCTTCACCAGATGGACGCATTGTTGTTTGTTGAGCAAGGGTAGCCCAATAGAGTTTACGCATCGCTCAGCAGTGATCCGCAACCTTAACCATACCCAACCAATGCAGCACCTGGAGACTGAGAGCTGATGGGTGTGACGGGTACAAAATGCAACATAAAAGCACCAATTTTTGCTTAAACTACAATGCAAATATTTCGACCCCCGAAACTACAAAACCTGCTAGTTCTAACCCCTTCATTATCTCTCTAGATGAGACACATTAAACCTGTCGGTGTTTTTGGGCGTTTGGCCATATTGGATGAAGTGGACACATAGAGACCACTCAGCAAATCAAACACAACGGAAATTCGTTACTGAATGACCCCACAATATCCCCTCCCTCTGTCCGCCTCCCTCTTCATCCATTCCCCTCCTCCTCCCAGAAATTCACACCATATAACATCAAGCCACGGCATGGGACCTAACGATTCTCGGATCTTTCCCGCAAAAAAGAAAAAAAGGATTCTCGGATCTAGCAACCAAACCAAAAGCCCTTAAGAACAAATCAGGTCTAGGGTTATACCGGCGACTGGCCGCCGCCTGCCCCTCCTGCCTTCACCGCTTCCTCCGCCCGCCTCTCCTGCCAGTCCCCCGCCGCGCCACCTGCCTCCCCGGCCTGCAGCGCTTCCTCCGCCTGCTTCGCCGCAACGCGTGTCGCCGACGCCACCATGGTTCTAGCCCTTCCTAGGGTTCTGCGAGACGCGGTGTGGGGTGTGGGTGTGTGCGTGCGCGTGTGTGTCTTATTTTTTTAGGATTTGGGATGATCCCACATTTCAGTGGCGTAGCCAGGCCCCAGGTCGCCCGGGTCGTGGCGCCCGATCTCTTTGTTGACTGTAGAGTCGTCGACATTACTTTGTTTTTCTAGGATTTGGGAGATGATCTCACGTTTCATGCACATGATGATGTATGTTTTTTTCCTAGATTGCTTTCTGATACGGGTTTGGGGGGAGGTAATGCTGGGCCGGAGGCCTGTGTTGTTCCACGAAAAGAAGAAGAAAAGAGTTGTTCCAGAACGAGAAGTCACCGAAAACGAGCAGAAGGAGGGCCAAAAGAACGATGTTGTTTCTCAAAAAAAAAATAATGTTGTTGCCTGCAGGCAGAGCAGGCCCATGGTAAAAGCGAGCATTGTAGCCCGCCTGAACAGGCAGTAAGCCCATTGGAAATGCCGGTACTGCAGCCCGGTCGGAAGCACCCGAAAAACGAGCAGGAGGAGTCTTCAGGAAGAGCAGGCCGTAGGCCCATTAGAAAGGCCGGCGCTGCAGCCCGGTCGAACTAATTTTCGAAAGTCTCTCAAAAAAAATAATTTTCGAAATTCGACTAAAAAAACTAATTTTCGAAACAAAACTCAGTTTGAAAATATTTTCAAAAAAATAATTTACCTGTGCATCGCCTGATGGAACTACGTACCCTCCGGGGCTGCCATGAACCGAACTGGCAGGTGCTTGTTAAGTTGCTACCCTTCGTCTCTCTCGTTGCCTGGAGCTGTAGCTGGTGGCTATGGTTGTTAGCTGGCGTTGATTGTTGAAGAAGCTATGGAGGTTCTCTCTGCTGAAGCTAGGTACAGCTGCAACGCTAACGTTCATAGCGTGGATGACAACGCCTCCGCCTGACGGCCTGAAGAGCACGCCGGCTGTTCCTTTGGTAGCAGGGGCGGAGCTTTTGAGCATGAATCTAGGAAGGGGCCAACAAAACTTTAAACATGTACAGAGAGTGTTTACAAACAAATAATCAGTGCGTTCGGATGCTCACCTTTCAGCTACGGGGGCACTCCCCGCTGGCGAGGCTGCATACGCCTCCGCCTCCTCGCCCACCTCCGGTGTAGCGAGGTATAGGAGAGATGCCATGACCAACGGCAGCACGACCTGAAGGAGGCCGCCGGGTGGAGGCGTGAGGAGGAGGAGGAGGAGGCGCGAGGGAAGCAAGGGCTCGAGCAGCTACGGCAGCGGGAGAGCTTTGCAGGCGACGAGTTGCCATGGTGGTACCTAGAGGAAGGAGGAGGGGTAGCTACCCAAGAGCAAATGCTTCAGCTGCACATATATACTCTAACTCAGGCGTACGCTGTCAACCACTGCGGAGTTCCAGTGAACGTTTCTAGGCTCGAGCCGAGCTCGAGCCGACTCCAAGCTAGTCTTTGAGATTGACGTTAAGCTCGAGCTCGAGCTCAGCGCAGCATAGTGGTGACTAATGAATGTTAGCGAGTTGGACGATGCGCATGCGACAGCGACACAACGAAAACGTCTCATTGTAGTAGTACCTGATGCGGCTCGCGTTCGCATTCGTGCTCGGGTTAGGACCATGCTCATGCCTGCTTTGTGCTCTTGGATAACCGGAGAGCCGAGCCACCGGCGGTAATGGCAAACGGCTCTTGGGAGCGGCAAATGTCCCGTCTATATTCTGCGGGCCGCCCAGCCTGTGCCAGTGCTACAACACAACAAAGTTATTGATGCCCACGAGATTGAGATTCCCGCTTTGTTATTTCAAAACGAGAAAAGATGCCTACTTTGTTTTAATGCCTACTCTAATTTGCTGTCGGCCACCGGTGTGGGTGGGAGTGACACATGTGAAAGCATTGATGAGTGGAGTTCATGTCTTTCCGCCCTAGTGTGTGGTGATGTGCTCCCTAGACTGTCGAATGCCGACGGGAGCTGGTAGAGTCCGCTCACTGCTCCTCACATTTCATGCTGTTTTTCTTCTGCAGGAGAGAGTGGCGACCGAGGTAGTTCTCTCACGTCAAGGATTCGTTTCAATCTTCTTGCACTTACACCCTGCAGCTATTCTAATTTGAGGCACAAGTCCCTGGCATACACACTTGTCCTGCCACACCCTTGACGAACCCATAGACCTTGTTCTTTCCTCCTCCCTGTCTCTACTCTCCCTCTATTTTCCCACACCGCCCCGCCAAGAGCCACTGTCGGGCTCCGTCCAAGACGCCATCGTTTCTCCACCACAAGCGATGCCAGATCTTCCCCGATGAGAAGTGTCACCGACTCTCCACCCTCCACCATCCACCAGCCGTCCACGCCATCCATGCTTGAGCTCGCTGAGTTTTCCCCCCAAGTTTGTTCATGTTTTCTTTTCATCTTGGAGCTGATTTATTACTAGTGTTCTTGATTCCTCTTTTGGTCCATGGCAGACGTGCTTTTTTTCATGTCCATGGTAGCTGCCTTCCCGACATGCTTGAGCCAATTATTCATCTTCATGGTCTGTTCATACTCGATCCCGATCGGTTTTATATCTTAAAAAATTCCAAAGTTGTGTTCACTCATGAGAAATCAATTTGTCCATGGTAAACACACGAGCATGCATCTTTCACCCTTCTTTTGCGGATCAACATGCATCTTTCACTTTTTACTACGTATGAGATTCAGTTACCGCACCAAAATACTCCTTTTATTTGAGTATGAATGTTGGGAAATTACAATTCATGGTCTAATTGTGTGCTTTCTTCATCCGTTTTACTTTATGGTTAAAGAAAAATCAGGAGATGTTCATGAAGTTTGCTTTCCAATATACATGATGCTAAAATTTGGTCGCATGTGAAGCATGAACTTTACGTTCAATCATATAGTTATGAAGGAAGAAATAGAAAATCTTCATGTCAATCATGCATTGATCCGTGCTTTGTTGTTACGACCAAAGGGAAAAGAGGAAATAGGGAAGGGTGCTATCTGCATACAAACATGATTGCCCAATGATAAAATGACTGAAGCTAGGGGTTTAAATGCAAAAGAGAAGAAGAAGCATGAATCTTACAATTGTTTGGGTCGTCCAACCAATTTTGGTTTTACATTCTTGTCCATAGGCCCTTCCTTTCATATATTATATGGTTATCTTTCGTCTTAATCCAAAAATGCAGACATGGACAGCTAGAAAAGGAACTTGGTCAGGCCGCACTCACTGATAGGGACAACAACATGCAGACATCAAAGACGGCTTCGAGGTCGAAGCATTCGGATTTGTCTGGTGGGTCGGATCGGTCTAGTGGATATTATTTATATCTTGGGATTTGCAAACATACCAACTGATTTTATTGATTTTTTGGACTTCCCAATTGATTTTGTTCATCTACTCACCCTGCAACAGGTAGTATAATATAGTATAAAAATATAAGATAATAGAAACTTGAGCCATACCAAAATATTAAAATGTTGTCACCTTGCAAGGAAAAAAAGGATTTTCCCGCAAAAAAAGGGGAAAGGGGACTATAAAACAAAACTGAGACTGAGACTGAGACTGAGACTGAGACTAAACCCGAAAGCAAATCTCATAAAATCTATTTCGTGTTCGGTTTTCAAGTTTAGGTATTAACGTGTTGGGATAGTTTTTTGTGTGTTTGGGAAGAGGTGTTGGGATAGATCTCTCGCTATCTCTGTGTCCGCCTCGTTTTCCACACACACATACAAAAAGAGAGCTTTAGTGTATGTTTGATTTTTCTTTGAATGTATAAAAGCGGGAATAGTCCCTCAATTCCAAAATACTTTTATTTTAATCAATCGAAATTTAAGCTTGACCAAATTTATAGGAAAAAAGTACCAACATCTAAAATACCAAATTAGTTTCGTCGTGGAAATTTAGTTCGACAATCTAGTATTGGTGTATTTTTCTACATGTTTGGTCATACTTGGAAATTTCAACTTTTCTTTTTGGATTAGAGACTTTGAAAAACGCTACTCTACACACAATTAAAAATAACGCTACTCTATTACCGAAAAGAGGCATTTTCTCTTCTCCCCCCTCCATCGTAGTTTCCATGGGCCAAATCATATATTTATACTACTGGGCATGATATGGCATTATTTTTGTGGCCATCGTAGAAAGATAAGAATGGTTGGGTTGTCACGTTCTTGTCTTGCTGGAACGCATAATCGGGAGGTTTGGTATTTGCCACTCAAAACGTCCACGTCTGGTTGTCGTGTTTGCGAGTTTCTAGCTGACAAGCTCCCTCTACCCATAGAAAGGTAGACAAGTGGGTGTAAGGTCGTCTCTGTCGGAGTAATTAATATACTGCCGTGCACCACTGAACGCTACGCATCGTGCTCTAGAATAACCCGCCCGCAGAGATCTGGTTTGTGCTCCGATTGCTTTGGTGATGGCACAGTCCGTCATCCATACGTCTGTCAGGGAAGGCCACATTCGCCGGCGGCTCATCCGTCAGGAGGCTCTCTTGGCCGACAAGTTGGACTCGTCGTCGGCAGTTCGGTCAGAAGAAACTCTGGCAGATTAGCAGTTCGGTCAGAAGTATTATATGTGTATATTAAAAATAAAAGAGGAGAAATCCAGGCGCTGGTTTTGGCACCAACAAGTATCGAACGGAATTTCCACTCCCACATGCGAAAGGAAAACAGTCTTGCTTCAACTTAACAAAGTCTTAGTCGATGCTATATCTAGGAGATGTTACATTGAGATTCGTGCAAAAAAATTATTTTTTCCCTCTCTTATATGTTATGTCACTTGATTGGGACTTGATTAAATCTCAGTCTGACTGGGACCTAACCACACCCAAAGGAAAAACCCACTGCAGCAGTTAGCCCGACTGATTTTCTCTTAGTCTGCTTAACTAAAACTTCACCTTGAAGTCGACAGCAGGAGTAGAAAAATAGCGGATTGAATGCTGGACTTGAGCCCGCTGACGGCAGTTGTATTCGTCTGAGCGTTAGTCTGCAACAACGTAAACAAGCCGCTCAAAAAAATTATACGGCAGTACACATCGTCACTTATTGTGTTCGACGCTGCTGCGAGGGGACAAACAATACAGCCCAAAAACTAGAGACAACTCGAGAAAACCCTGCTGGCCGGGGAGAATAGGAAGCCCCGCCGTGCCGGCAATGGACAAGGAAGTCGAAATATAATATATTCATGGCAGTCACAATTGGCGCCAGCCCAGTGCCTCCGGCCAGCCTCATAGTGCTGTATACGGCCCGTGGTTACTTATACCATTACAATGTGTTCAAGCTTCTTCTTCCTTCACAGCCAGCTGCTCTTTTTTTCTTCTGATAATGCAGCCAGCTGCTGTTACTGGTAAACTACGCCTTCTTGATTGTCTACGCTTTACAAATTGGTCCATAGATCAAGTCCGAGGGAGGAATTGTCTTGTCTGCTGACGGCAAGTTTTATATATGAATAATAATTAGTAAGAAGCCCGTTTGCTCCTACGAAACGACTTAACAGCCAAGTCATAAGAATTAATCCACTTGCTTTCATACCACCTCATTGTTGCAAAGAGTCACTCAAACTTTTTTTATATGAAGGAGGACATTGCCCGGCTTTGAATTAATGAAGCCCTTACAAAAACCAGTACAACACAACACCATACCACACCACACAACAACAAAGAAAATAAAATAAAATGACAATATACAAGGGTGGTCAGGAGCAGTAACAAACCTCAGACCAAACAAAGGCGCAAAGACACCACTTGAAGTCATAGTGCCCTCAAATGTGGTAATAGGATCAAAGCAAATAATTCGTGATGTTTATAGTTTTAGTTTACTCTAAACTATAAAACTTTCACTATTCAAACTATTTCACTATGAGGTTGCAGAACCTAATTTGTGACTGATGAGGCAACCGGCGCCGCTGCTGATAATAAGTACCATTCCTCCTCCACTCCCCACATCGCCGCCCCACAAGACATCTCTTCCTCCCCTCACATCCTTCTTATCACGGTCCACGGTGGCGCTTTTGATAAAGATGCGGCTATTATTATCTAACTAAGCGGAGGCGCTTTCATAACAAACAAAGCAACCATATAAAATACTCCCTCCGTCTCAAAATAAATGACTCAACTTTGTACTAACTCTAGTACGAAGTTAGTTCACAGTTGAGTCACTTATTTTGAGACGGAGGGAGTATGAAGCTTATTATTACCATGATGTTAAAACAACACTTCATGGAAAATGTGAATAAATTACCATGAAGCAAGCAAGCACACATACACACACACATGCACACTACTTGCATGATGCAAAAAACACATCATGGCAAAAAAAGAATAAAAAATGTTGTCATGCACAAACATTACTTGCCATGATGCAAAGAAAAAAAACAGGTTAAGGCGAATTGTGTGTAAAATTGCCATGATGGAAAAAAAATGTATGCAAAATTGACATGATGCTAAAAAAACACTTCATGGCAAAAATATGAATGAATTGTCATGATGCACACAGATCACTTGCCATGATGCAAAAAAAAAACAGATTTAGATGAATTCAGTTTAAAAATTGCCATGATGCTCAAAAAAACACTTCATGTCAAAAATGTGAATAAATTGTCATGATGCACACACATCGTACAATACAACATACATGCAGAGTTAAAAAAAAAGTGCCATGGTAAGACACTATTGTAAGATAAATATTTGCCACGCTGGCTTGAAACATCTCCCATGTATTTTGCCATGGTCTAATTACTAAATTTGCCATGGCCTAATTGTAAAACTTGCCATGTTCTAATTATAAAATTTGCCATGTTTGGAAATTTTCCATGGTCTAAACTAAATTTTGCCATGGTTAAGTAAGAAAAAAAACATAAAAATTTCCATAGGAATGTTGCAAAAAAAGACCTAAATTTGCCATTTTGGAATACAAAAATGTTGTGATTTTTTCGTGTGAATTTAGAAAATATTTATAAGATTTCCAATGGTAGATTACAACAAATTGACATATGAACATTAGAAAAAGTTTAAACCATTGCCATGTGAACATTTCCCATGTATTTTTCCATCATCTA